>NC_143566.1:21260294-21568676 GCF_054136105.1 Typopeltis vanoorti
TGTGTGTGTGGGGGGGGTGAGTTATACTACTACAATTTATTTTGTTAGCTAGCAAAAAAAAAAATCACTTATGATCAGGAGTAACATACACATGATCTACGGTCGAATTTCTGAGTTGTGTAGTCAAAAAAAATCAATTCATGTACCTGATTGACCATTAATAAAATTAGTTGGAAGTGTTTATTTTCTCAAAATAAACATTTTATTCGATTTATTTTCAGATAAACTGATCTGTCATACAGCAGATTCGACCTGTTTTTCTAAAATAAAAGTTTCGCCCCCTCCCTCCTCAACCTAATGGTTGGCGGGTAACAATGTTAATTACTACGAAAACATGAAAGTTAATAACAAAAAAGACGATATTAAAAGCAATTAGGACCAGGGCTGCCATTCCTTGGGATTTTTCCCAAGATCTAGGGAATTTAGCCGCTACCTAGGGATCTTTAATACAAAAACTCCCAAAATCTTGGGAAATTTGAACAAAAGTTTGAATTTTAATATTTTTGTCATATTTTATTATTATATTCACGATTTTTTATTATTATTATTATTATTATTTGACACCTCCAGGGAGTCCAAAGACTCATCGAGGGAGAGTGCGCCAACAGCATCGAACGATTAGGTCCCTTCCAACTACTAACCGCGCTCAAATTTACTTAACTGAGCCATTAGTAACAGAGGTTCTACCAATCGACCAACATTTGCCGGCATATAAATCTGATAAACCATTTTTGCTCTGTTCTGGTTTCGTTTTCCCTTTCTTATCACACAGGTTTTACAGGGTGTCCCAAAATTCACGCAAGATTTAAATTTAGCGCCATTTGGGCGGTAAAGTGTTGACAAGGAGAAAAAAAAAAAGACAGCGTGACAGCTGACAATCCAGGATTATTAAAAATGGAGCGCTACACGAAAGAACAACGCATTTTCATTGTTGAGCAATGTTTTAAAAATAATGAAGGTTTGGCAGCTACAGTTCGCAATTTTCGTACAAAATATGGTCGGAATAGTGATTTAACTTCAACTGTGAAAAGATTAATTAAAAAAATCAAGCAAACTGGATCAATTAGTGATCTTATACACTCTGGCCGTCGTTCAACAGAAAACATCGAAGCAGTTCGTGAGAGTGTCGTTGAGAGTCCAGGAACATCAATTCGGCACCGTGGTCTTTAATTGGGCATTTTGAGAAGCTCTCTACAGCGTCTTCTCACGAAAGATTTGCATCTTTATGCTTACAAAGTTCAATTGACTCAAGAACTGAAGCCTACTGACCACCCACAGCGAAGGGAGTTCGTTGAATGGATTATGGAACAACAAGTGGATGCTTATTTTTCGAACAAAATCATTTTCATCTTGATGGCTTCGTTAATCGACAAAATTGTCGCATTTGGGGTTCAGAAAATTCACGAGTGATTGTTGAGAAACAAATGCATCCACAACGTGTCACTGTTTGGTGCGGATTTTGGGCTGGAGGCATCATCGGTCCATTCTTCTTCGAAAATGCGGCTGGTAAAGCAATAACAGTTAATGGTGCTCGCTATTGTGACATGATAATCCAGTTTTTTGTGCCTAAATTGCAAGATATGGATGTGGACGACATGTGGTTTCAACAAGACGGTGCCACATGCCATACAGCCCGAGAAACAATTCAATTACTGCACGAATCATTTCCTGGTCGTGTAATTTCCCGTTTTGGTGATCAGAATTGGCCGCCCAGATCATGTGACTTAACGCCGTTGGACTTTTTTCTTTGGTTTTTTTTTGATGTCTAAGGTTTATGCCAACAAGCCCACGACCTCCCACGCCTTGGAGGAAATTGAGCGCTGTATCAACGAAATTCAGCCACATTTATGCAATACGGTCATGGAAAATTTCGACAAAAGAGTGCGTATGTGCCAGCAAAGCCGTGGAGGCCATTTACCCGATATGCTATTCCATGCATAACCCTATACTGTATACTTTATGAATCAATAAGAAATTACAATTTTTAATTAAAAACCTGTGTTTTCTATCAAAATTACTTGCGTGAATTTTGGGACACCCTATACATCGTTACATACATACAGCGCAACCTCTTTCAGTGTTATCGTAGAGATCTTTGTGCTTGTACAGTGTTTGACAAATTCTTTAAATTATCAATATTTTTACTTATTTTCATATTTATGGTACTTCCAATCCAACCATATGGAGCCATCAAAGAAAAAACAGAAGAAGTGGTATACTCAAGCATTTAAAGAAGATTGGTTAAAATATCCTGAATTAAAAGATTGGCTGCAGCAAGACGTGAACAGCAAAGATACCAGTTACTGTAAGTGTTGTAATATTACATTTAAAAAGGCAAACAAATCTGTGCTAATAAAGCATAAAGATTCAGCCAAACATAAAAGTAATTATCAGTCTGCTAAGTCGACAGCTGTTATTACTCAATTTCTTAATAAGAAAATGTCAATAGAGGATAAACAAATTAGCCAGGAGTGAGTTAATAATTGCTAGCTTCTTTTCTGAGCATAACGTCCCATTTTCTCATGTTGATCATTTTGTAACGACGTATAAACGCGCATTTCCGGATAGCCAACTTGCTGGCAATGAAGAAAACTTCAAACTTTCTTATATTATTCAGGAATGAATATCATTCCATGAAAAGTCTCAACTTACCGAAATATGCATGAATCAAAACTTTTTAATTATAATAGATGTGAGTACAGATATCTCCATCACTCAAATCTTGGCTGTTGTTGTACGGTATTTTGATATAGATAAAAAAGATGTAGCTGATGCATTACTAGACATAGTATGTGTAGAGAACGGAAGTGCTAAAAGTGTTTACAGTGCTGTTAAAACTCTTCTGCTGGATCATGGCATTCCCCTTAGCAATATCATTGGGTTTGGTAGTGATAACTGTTCCTCCATGATGGGCGTTAACAGTGGATTTCAGAAACTGTTGAAAGATGACGTCCCATCTATTTTTGTGATGGATTGCGTTTGTCATTCATTTGCTCTATGCGCTAGTCATGCAGTCAGTGTTTTACTCTCATACTTAGAAGCTTTTTCTGAAGGATTTAACCTCCTACTTCTTCCGCAGTGGTAAGCGGCAGAGAGATTTTATATTCCTTATTAATGTTATTCCTATTAATAATAGGAATAACATACAGTTAGGGCGCATGATTACGATTGAATCTCATTAAACGTGCGTAACGTGTTACAGAAGTAACAACAACAAAAAAAAAACAAAAAAAACTAATAATAATTATTTTACACAATTTTGTATGACAATTTCCCATACTTTAGGAATAGTAAGAACGTCGTTGCGGTTTAAATTTGGTCTGTGTAGTAGGGCTTCAGAACTTTCTTTATATGAAAATTAGTTTTTTTTTTTTTTTGTAAATTATAATTTACAATTAAATAATTTTCACTGTGATTAATACGTGTGTTTCTTTTAATTATGAACTCACCACAGGTTTCGTTATTTAAAAAAGAGATTTTGTACTTATTCAAGAAGCTGCTGATATAGCTACACATAAAATTCCCAAACTTGCTCAAACCAGGTGGCTGTCGAGAGAAAAAGTGGTATCAACTATTTTAGAACAGTATGATGCATTAGTTCTATACTTTCAAAATGAATCAAGGACAGATAAAATTGACAATGCCAAAAAAAAAAAAAAAAAATGATACACTTACTGACCTTGGAAACAGACCAATGCTTTTTTTTCCTTCAGTATATTCTTGAAAAAGTAAATACACTTAATATAGATTTTCAATCAGAGCATTTCAGGTTACACCAACTATTCCTAAATGTATCAACAGAATATGGCAATTTACTTCGTTGCTTCATTAAAGATGAGATTTTAAGAACTGCGAAATCATCAGAAATTGATCCAAGAAACCAAAACAACTATAAAAATGGCAATGATATTTACTTCGGTGGTATAGCAATGGCGCACTTAATTGGAAACACTTTCGAAGATAACTCTATTTTGTTGAGATTTAAAAATGATTGTTTAAGTTAAGGGATATTATATCCTATATTGTTTCTTAGCCGAATAAGAAACTCAAAAGAGTTTGCCGAATATAGAAATTATATAAAGTTTGGCGCTTCCAAGCATAAGCAAATACCTGGATAGCAGCAAATGACCCTTAAGGTAGTGCAAGCTGAGGCAACTCATAGCAAAAAGGTGGAGCAAGCTCCGATCACTATTCTTGATGTTTACCCATAATGTTAACTTAGCTCCTAGGAGCTGTATTACTGTTCTACATTATGAGAGAACGTCACTACCCAGACCGGTTTCAACCTTCATTGAAGTCTCATCAGTGAGTAGTAGACCTAATTAATACCAAGTTTGTAGCGAACAGAACTTACAGAAGGGATTTAAGTTCTCATAGAAGGGATGTAAGTTCTGTTCGCTACAAACTTGGTATTAATTAGGTCTACTACTCACTGATGAGACTTCAATGAAGGTTGAAACCGGTCTGGGTAGTGACGTTCTCTCATAATGTAGAACAGTAATACAGCTCCTAGGAGCTAAGTTAACATTATGGGTAAACATCAAGAATAGTGATCGGAGCTTGCTCCACCTTTTTGCTATGAGTTGCCTCAGCTTGCACTACCTTAAGGGTCATTTGCTGCTATCCAGGTATTTGCTTATGCTTGGAATCGCCGAACTTTATATAGTTTCTATATTCGGCATGAAACTGAGTTTCTTATTCGGTTAAGAAACAATATGGGATGTAATATCCCTTAACTTAAACAAGTTATATGTCGCCGAATTGGCTCTTCATATATTTAGCCTTTGGCTCTTCATATATTTAGCGATTGTTTAAAGGTTCTTATGGAACTTAGTTCGCAAATAAAGAAAAGATTCGTCTTCGAAGAAGACAGCATTGTTGCAAAATTACGAATCTTGGACCCAAAAGTTGCTAATGACCCTAGCCAGTCACCATCTACCATTATTCCTCTTGTTGCTCAATTCCCCTCATTTGTTGATGATACTAGGTTAAATGAAATGGATGATGAGTGGAGAAGTTATCGTCTCGTAGCATCAAATCTACCAATTCCTAAAGATATTGGCATTCATTGACTGACATAAAAGATGGCATGAATAATAATAAATATGGTTTACTGTCATATTTTATGAGAAATCTTACTATTCTGCCGCATTCATCTGCATGCGTGGAGCGAATTTTCTCACAAGTAAATCGTATAAAAACAAAATTAGCTAATTCATTAAAAACAAACTGTGAGAAACAGAATTCTAGCAAAGCAGTGCTTACCGAGACAAAATGCAACGTGTACTTCTTGGGAGCCACCGAAAACATTAATCAAGGAGTTGGAAAGTCACACAGTTCATAATAGATATAAAAATCGACTTAATACCGCAAAGCAGCAAAGGGAATGTGATCAATTACCAGAAGATATTGGCGAAGAAGAAGAGGGAGGAAATGTCAATTAAAGTAAGTTAAGCATGTATTCTTCGTATAATATAAACTTATATTTTTTTTAATGAAAGTATACTTTGTTACAGGAAAAGAGAAAATTAATAAAAAAAATTAGTAAAAAAAAGGGCAAATTTTTAAGTCATTTTTCTGGTCAGTTAGTAGATAACTATTTAAATGTCGATTTTTTTGTATTTTATATTATGTTTTTAATTTATGTGTAATGTTTTAATTAAACCATGCAGAATTATAAATTAATAAAGGCATATTTAAGTGCATAATTTGAGTTTTTATGCATATTTAAGAGCACATATTTCGGATGTTTTGAATGTTTTTAGTGTATACTTGAACGCATATTTTGCACTTTTTTACGACCTAAAAATCCGAGCCCTAGTTATTACTAGCTGGGGAATTTTTCCCTAATCTGGGGAATTTCGAAAAAGGTGAGTGGCAGCCCTGATTAGGACTGCTCATCCAGCCTCCACATCGAACGATAACGTAATTTATTTTCATAGTATGTCAATATGAAATACAGATAAAAAATAGCGAATGTGACCTAAAATGACTTATCACTATTATATCTGCAAAACCTGTTGAAATTTTACTAAATCAGCAGATATATCGCTCAGACACTATCATGCAGAATTTTAGGAAAGCCGTACTACGGGATCAAAAATTGATAAGAATAGTTTACGTACAGGTAGTGGTGAAGATGCCGTAGATGCATAGAGAATCACTGCAAATGGCAATTCCCGAAAACTGAGTTCACTCTCTTTCTCTTTAAATATAATAAATATCATATTATTTAATTATATTATACTCTATTATTATTATATATATACTTACTTATATTTAAATATTAAAAAAGTTGTATATAAATATTCACTATTTCTAAATAATTTGTGTTCAGTATTAGTCATAAAAGGTTTTGATGACGAGCTGTGCATTTTAGTATATAGGAAATAAAATTTAATTAGTATTAGGTACTGTACTAATAAGTAAAATTATACATTTGTTGTAAAACGCTGTTTGGGATTAATATAAGACATTCATAGTGCATACTAATATTGCAAACAAAAGAAACAGAAATAAAATAAAAATGACCAAGATTAAACATTTACATTTATTGTTAAAATAGAACTTTAAAAAAAGCACAAAGCATAATCTGCCAGGTCAGAAGAGAATATCTCCAGAGGCGAATTGGTCCCGTTTGAAATCTTCATTCCATAGCAATAGTGACAGGTATTTACGGATACAGGGCAAAGTGAAACGGTACCGTTATTTACTTTGCACGGCTGATTACAGAAATCAATTTGTTCTTCTACTGTATGATAATCAGAATACACCACAATGTAAAATGAGCGAGAAATCTGCATAAATATTTATCCAAGATAAGATTGCTCGGCCAGAACGTATGGATCTTTGTTTAGTTACAAAGAAGCCTGAAATAGAAAATTCATATCATTTTGGGTTGACTTAGGTCTTACTGATAGTAATGCACCTAATAGAATTTTGAGGTCGACGTCGGTATACATGACCCTTCATATAAATTCATTTCAATCATAATACTACATTGTTCGATTCAGTTAGCTTTGATATTGCAGTAAAAACGAATCTCTCTCTCTATTTGTTTCTAATTCTCTACGTTGATCATTTATAAATTTTTCATTCATATTGTTTTCTGTCTCAAATTCTTATAGTGAAGTACTTCTCTTTGAAAATCCGTTTCATTATAGATTTCACAGATGACATGATTAGTAATAAAAATAATCATTAACCTTTTAAATAGTGGATTATTCAGATATTTAATAAATGATACCAAGACGCTTAAAAGTTACTGTTTAATTTCTTTCAAAACAGAATTCTCTATACCCAAATTACGAAAGTGGAATGTAAAAATTCCAAGCCTGTTAGAAGATTTCTCACAGTAGTGCCTGAATTACAAGTCCTCATAGGGTTTAAAACAATTTAATGTAACTTTCAGAAAGTTTTGAATAATCGCCCTTCCATGGATAAGTTTTAATTCTTAAAACAATTCTTTAAAATTTTTTGTAGTTTAAACTGATTGTTATTTTTATTTTTTCAAATTAGAATTTGTTGTAGCTAGGCGTTCACGCTAGTTCCAGACTTGCTTGAACAGTTGAACCAGAGTTCAACCATTACTTAATAAGCTGAATTATGATCTCACTATTAAGATTTTAGATGTTTCGCAAAACGCGTAACAGAAATCTATTAGTTTTGGTTTCAACGTATTTATTAATTTCGTTTTGTCCGCAAGCATGATGTGCCTTGCTTTGGCCGGATTGATTTTTGAAATCTGGTTTATAAGATTCTTTCTAAACAAACTGTCAAACCAAATGATGGATTACTTTCAGGTGTAAAATGTCTCGAAATGATTTCAAGCAGTACTGAACTCGGGCTGACTCACAATTTAGGAGCCTCAAACTATGAATTTAATATCTAAATTATTTAATTATACTGCAGCTCCATGGAGTCTTAGGATTCATCGCAACAGGTCACTCTGCAATGAGTCCTCTACTCTACTCTTACAGTCTGCAGCAGCTCAGTCAGTACGGGAAGGAAAGACCTTCCTTTAATTCCCATTCTAGGAGGTGAGAAACTTTTATAAAAGGCTTTAACAGTTGAAGGCAAATTAGATCTCATACATGGTGGAAAGTTTTCTCCTCGAGAAATTCAAGTTTTCACATCCTGTGAAGCAGTCCAATAGCCTAGAAGGAAACAAAATTAACATGCATAATAAAAAAAAAAATTATTATGCATGTATTTGTTGACTATTACCTTTTTTTGACTGCATGCATTCCCCAGTTTCCATGGTTAACTTCATATCCACTTTTCATCCTACCCAAAATGAAAAATTCCATTTTCTGGTATCCTGTATCACCCTTTCATAACTTTCTAGATCTATCATATCATTTCTTTTTATTCTGTATGCTAGCGTCTGAATATTCGCAACAGGAAGAATATTCCTGTTGCGACGTATCAGAAATTGGTTGAAAGCATGCCCCGAAGGATAGTTACTGTTCTTCAAGCCAAAAGGTGGTCCCACTCGGTACTAGAAATGTAATTAAAAAGCTTTTTTCACCACACTAGGTGTCCAAATACTTTGTCAACATAGGGCATAAATCAGTATTTTTCCCCAATTCACTTCACACATCCAAGAACTCTCATCCATTCCTTCTACGCAGCCCATCCATCAAATTGTTCGCCATCACAGCCCTTCGTAATCTCGGGAAAAAACTAACACTTTTGACTCTCATTTTCATTCTTATAGCAACAATTGCATATCCTATCTCATATTTATGTTCATTGCTAATTAAATCATTTGTACCTACAAGAACTATGATTTCTCTTATCTCTTTTCTGTTTTTCAATTGCATTGTTATATTTTTAATATGGAGTTCACATACGTAATCACATATTTTTATATTGAACTTTACTTACCAGATTGCCGTTATATTGTACGTATCTTACTATTAGAAAACTAAATGAACATGATACATCAGAAATGCGCAGAGAGTGCATGATTAAGCTTATATCTCTTGTATAAACAATGGAAACTTACGAGGGCATCGACCAAGCGCTACAAAAATTAGTTTAAGAAAAGAAGAGAAAACGCTCTCATACAATCATCGATGCCGTTATGTATCTAGTAATGAACCGCTTTTCTTACTATGGTTCAGAAGAAATTTATTATTATTTATTCTACAGGCAACTCCCTGGAGCCTGAAGACTCATTGCGGCATTCATGACACTGTTTATCAACCAGTCAAGGAAATCTCGATTGAATCGCTCTTCTCGCTAAACATTAATGCCGCTTTAAACCACTTGATGGACAGTATCGAAAATCGCCAGTTGTCATACTTGACGAACACTATGGAAAAATAAATTACAAGCCACCAAACGAAAAAAGAGGTCGAAATGAAAATTTAAGATATTAAAAAAAATTAAAATATATCAGTCGTTTTTGATTGCATTCCAAATATATTTGAAGTGGAGCCGTTGAGTCTGGTTGTTCATTTCGTAGAAATAAATGAAATTGAAATAAAGGGAAAAGTTTTCTAGATTTGAAAAGGGGTTGAGAGCAAGAAAAAAGAATGCAAAATGCTCTTACTTCGATTGTGGAAAAAATTAAACGATATTTGGATTTACTTGAACATCTTTTGATTCGAGCAAATAATCATGTTTTCTGAGAGTATAATTACAAAGAACAGAAAGTGGAAAAAGCGTGAATAACTTTGCTTTTCTAATGGGTCTGAAATAACAATAGTAACATAGGATTTACAAAAACGCAGAAGGGATTTATCAAGAAAATATACTACCAAGAAATATACTCAGGAGACTTCACTTGTATTAATTTCGACACTATCCGTCTTTTGCAGCAAACCAATAAAACGGACTCGCAGGAGGCGTTCCCAAATCTTCACACTGATCTTTACACGGAATTTATTCGACGCTACTAGCGACATCCGACAGTTGTAGCGCAGCTTCGGCAAAATGAAATTCATCAAAATTTATTTATGGTTTAAGGTGAGTGAGGAACTCCTATCGAACAAAAACTAAACAGTATCTGGAATAAACTATTGTTGTGTATGATCAATCAAATTCATTTATCGAGCAGAAAACTTCAAAGTAAATTTATGTTTTATATTTTTGCTGAATTTGTACGTGATCTTATAAATATTTCTTAGGCATTTTACTGCGCCCGAAATATGATATATTTGTGCTAAAGCAAAATTTTGAAACCTTATGATAGGGGGGGACAACATTAATTTCTCTCCCCACAAGGATCTCTTCATTTACCAAATCATCTCAAATAAGTGTCTGTGGCATGATATCGAATGCTTTCAGTACCTTTTAAGGACGGGGATTTAGTGACTACAGATGGTATGTATGTATGACTAGAATCTGACAGTGAAAATTATTAAACTCTTCGTTGAACCTGAAATTTTTGAAATCCATTTTAACCGCACTCCGAACTCATCTGCAGAACGTTATTTCAACAAAACATTTCATGGCGATGATCGAAGTATAAGCAAGAATCCATTCGCGACACTTCACCACTTGCAAATCATGACCGCAAGAAGCGAGCAATCTGCCAGAACACGTAATGATCAGATAGCAAAAAGTCTGTACGAGAAACAGTCACCATTTGATTTTTTCCCCCTTAAGTTCGAACTGCTGTGTGTGTGGTCAGGCATTTTCATGTAGGGGAAAAGTGCCCGTATAATTACGTGGGTGCTGGATAGCACTCGTGCAGATTTTTTTTGCTTCATTTGTCGAGTGAAAGGTCTGCGTTGATAGCGTATTGTTCTAAACCCATTCAGCTCAAAGTAAATAGTCTCATACTCAGAATTCATCACTCAAAATTCGAGTCAAGTCATGATAATTTATGATCGAAAGAACTTTTTTTGCAGTACTAAAAGTAGTGTTTTATCTGCGTTTATTCACTTTATGTTAAGTAGTTTGCAGAATACAATAAAATGAAGGCGGTCGAGTGCAATATTGATAAACAATTCTGCAGTTAAATTGTTCAATATTGATAAACAATTCTGCAATTGATAAACAATATTGATAAACTTCCTCCAGATAAGTAATTCTGGTGTGACATCACCAGCTTTTCAAGCTGGTGATGTCGCACCATAATTACGCAGTGTCTCCGGATCAATGCAGACGAGTGATGTGGAACTAATTTTTTTTTAAAAAAAAAAAAAAAAACTAATCTGATGGAATGCTTTTTTATGAAAGATTTTTGGCATTTAGTTTTGCCAATATTCAGATAGTCGTATTCAGTATGCTCAAAGGTTTTGGTCGCTTTCTGTAATCAATAACAATTTAGAATACAACACACATGATTACTTACGAAACAAACAAAACTTAATAATATTAAAACAAAAAAAAAAAAACCATTCAGAAACTTTCGCATCTCCTTAGTACAAGATAAGAGGGAAAAGGGAGAATTTTATTAATTTTTTTTTTTTTTTAAAAGAAAAGTGCAAGCCTTTAAGAACATTCCTAAGTGAATTAAATGAATAAGAATATTGCACAAATTAAGTTTTAATGATAAAGGCGAAGATTTGAAGGATATAGCTGTTTTAGTAGCTGATCATAAACTAGTCAAACTTTATCGTTCAATCAAGAGAACCGAAATGATGAGGGAAAACTTATTAACATGATTACTGCTCGAGACAATTTACATTGCTTAAAATCATAAGGAGGTTTATAATGACACTACCTAAAGTATACTCTTTAAGCAGAATAAAGAAAAAAGTTTAGATTCTGAATATTAAAAAAGGGGAGAAAATGAATTCCAGGCATACTTAAACAAAAATAAAACATAAATTGCATCCTTATGGTGCTATTGACATAGCACCATAAGGATGCAATTTAAAGCCAAGTAGGCTCTTAATTTCAATGAAAATCAATAGTTCCTCTATATCCACACAAATGCAGATAGTAATCTATTGCATATCTTAAGCGAAAAAAAAAAACGATGCTTCAACCGTAGAGGAAATTTTTAAAAAGTGTTAGCAAATACAGTATACCTACATCTACTCGTATGAAGTACGGTATTTCAAACGTTGCAGGCAGAACGAGCAGTGATCAGTAAACTATACTAAGGGGAGTGTCATTAGATTTTTAGTACAGTTCTAGTTAATCAGAGGATAAATCTTCCTCCAGTAAATGAAACCAGATTTCTGCGAATATACCATCGCTAGTAGAAAAACAATTGACTTTTAGAGAAATCCTACGATTTTTTAAATTCACGTATTTAAATGTCAGTAAAATAAGTGAATCGCAATATAGCCTGTAATAACTGATTTGGAAGTCCCATTTAACAGTTTGCTAAATAGGACTTCCAAAAACTAACTATTTGTGGAATATGTTACGATGGAATTAAAACAAATAAATCCAATCTCCACGCTTAACCAATAACAGATAGCTTGCCTTAGGCTATCAATAATTTTTTTTTAACAGGCATCTGGGTGGAGAGGAGGAGAGAATGACAGACAACCGCCATCATCTCACGGTCCCTAATACTATGTATATTATACTCTGAAATAGAACGAGTTTCGCAGTTGATTTCTTGAGTTGCGAGATGAAAACCACGAGTTTCGGGTTGGAACAGTTGTATTCCACTATTTTGTCAATAAAATCATCGGGTGATGTGAACATCTCTTCAATAATGGTGAGGGTGCAATGAGGTTGATTGTTGATTTCTAAAACTTAAGATTAAATAGTTATGGCAAATGAAAAAAAAATGTTTTGATTCCTCAAACTTTATACAAATAGAAAGGCATTAGAGGATTTTATTTTACGCAGACAATTAGAAGACCTGTGTGACCAAATCGCCCAATATCTATTTGGTTACACGTTATATTACACAGCAATAATTTTCATTATTATAGTAATGAAAACAGTTTAAAGATGATTTCCCTGGGTTTATAGTTGTGTCTTATTGACAAAATGATTCGAAATGAGAAACAGTTTCTTGTTTATTGGAAGTTAATGCTGCTACTAAAATTTTGACATTTGAATGGTAAAATATCCAAAGCAAAATTACGCTTACACAGGATGCATATGCCAAAAATATGCTTAAGGTTCAGTCTTTTTTGTGTGCTGTTTTTGAGGGGAGGGGAGGTGTACGGGTACCTTCATATTAACAATGGCATGTCACATGCGGATGCTGTACATTTAGAAATTTGTAATATTTAGTAATTTTATGTTTATCGAATATATGAATATGTTCAGTTGTTTAGCAAAATTTACATTTTTCACCAATAAGATATTTGCTATACTTCTTCTGCAGCTTCTCCCACTTAAGTGGGGTCACTGTTGATAATGAGTGTCCTCCACACCTTCCTGTCTTGGGCTGTCACCACATCCAAGTTCTTCATCCTCAAGTCCTCTTCTACTCAGCTCCCTCCATATCTTGGTTTTATTTTTAATTTTGTTTAAAATTTTTAAATTAAAAATTATCACATACATTGCACTTATGTTTTGTATTTTTTCCAAAAACATTATGACAATGTGGAGTAAAAATATCCGTAAATAATTTGTTTTTCGTATATCCTTTTAACATTCTTTTTTTTTTTATCTACATATCAGCTAGCAAAGAATAAGTACCTGCATCTAGTGTTTATACAAATACAAGAAGGATATTGTGAAAAGCACATTTATGATTTTTGCAATTAATTCTTTTTTACATGCATAGTTATACTCAAACATAATACCAAAACATGTTCAACTGAATTTTTTTTTTTTTATTTCAGTATCTAATATAAGTCTTCCATGCCTCTTTATTCCTCGGAGGGTGGAATGTCCCAACGTTTAGGAAATCAGTTGATAGACAGACAGTAAGCGTTTACCATACTCACAAGAATATGGTGCATACAGGCAGCTTAGAAGTTGTTTGAACAAGATGAGAGGAAGTTAGCTATCTTCTGGTCTTAATCCCAGCTAGTAGTATTGTGAGATAAGTAACCAAAGGTTTCTTAGCGTCAATTACGTGGGCGGCATGAAAAGTTCTCGGCCTCAACCATAAATGACAACACTGTCGGCAAGACTTTTTTCTGTAAGTTGGTGCATCCGTCATAAGCATCGTTGTGAAATTACAAGTCATTCTATCAAGTAGTTTGTTTTATATAGCTATCTGAAGCAAAAGTGCTGTCTGTATCCCTTGAAATGGATAAAATTGCGTATCGTGTGGTCATAAAATTCTTTGTAAAAGAAGGTTTAACGCCAAAAGAAATTCATTCGAAGTTCATAAAAGTTTATGGACACGCTTCTCTTTCGTTTTCAACAATTAAGAAATGGGCTGCCAAGTTTAAATGTGGCCATACCAGCCTTGAAGATGATCCACGTGAACGATGTCCAAAAAAGTGTAACACCACCTGAAATAATTGATCAGCGCACGATATGGTATTGGATGACCGACGAGTCAAAGTGCATAAAATTGTTGAGACTATAGGCTTTCCAAAAGAACATGTAGGACACATTTTGCGTGAAAAATTGCAAATGAAAAAGTTTTGCGCAAGATGGGTGCCGCAGATCCAAAACACACCAGCATGAAAATCTTTAAACAGTGCTTGGAGCGCTTTAACAAGAATAAAACTATTTTGTGCGTCGATTTATTAATATGGATAAGACTTGGATTCACGTACACACCATAATCCAAACAGTGGATATAAGCCGGTTGTTCGGCGCCAGAGAGGACAAGATCATGGCATCGGTGATTTGGGATGCTAAAGGCATTTTGTTTATTAATTATCTTGAAAAGGGGTAAAACAATAACTGGGGAATATTATTCCGATCTTTTAACTAGACTAGACGAAAAAATTCGTGAGAAAAGACCCGGTTTGCAGGAAAAAAAATCATCTTTCATCAGGACAATGCACCTGCTCACAAAAGGTGTTTTGGCAATGGGAAAATTCAAGGATCTGCACTATGAATTATTGCAACATCCACCCTATTCCCGAGATTTAGCTCCCTCTGACTTCTATCTCTTCCCAAAATTAAAAAACTCTTCCTTGGGGGTCAGCGTTTTTCTCCGAATCAAGAAGTGATTGCAGCTGTAGAGGGGAATTTTGATCTCTGGCATGGGCAAGCAGGTTTTTCCTTCCGGAAACTCGGTTTTTTTTTATCCCGTAAACTCAAGAAAATCGACCGTAGTACCCACATTATTTCAGACAGCGATATATCTATATCTTGTCCGGGTTAGGTACCAAGAGATGGCAGCACTTGTTTGCCAGCCTCTTCATCAGTGATAGACACGGGCCAGCTATCTCTGATTGGCTACCGGTGGAGATTAAACTGCCCACTCAGTCTCCAAAAGCTAGATAGGGTATAAAGGCCTCGCCTACTCCTTATAAGGGAAGGAAAGGCGTTAGCTGATTTTTTTTTTTTGAAGAATAACTCGCACTCCACTTGTCGGCGAGAACTTTCTCCTAACGAGCAATTTTTCCCATGTCAGTCCATGGGAAAAATTGCCTTTAAAATTTCCACATTTCTGATATAAATTTATTATCTTTTATGGATGCTTTACAGTATATAAAATCTTTTCAAGAGTACTTAGATCCCAAAAACTCAGCAAATAATGAAATAAAATAAATCCTCCAAGGCCGTTTATACTCCAAAAGGAGTAGAAAGAGGCTCTGGTCCAAAGTAACTTTTTAAAGACAGATGGGTAGCTTAAAAACATATGTGTAAGTCAATCTTTGCATGAAATACAGCGCATTTTGCAGTATTAATAAGGAATGCCTATAGGCAGAGAAGAATATTTTTTTATTTCTCAATAAGAGAAATTGTTCTTTTCCAGAATGTGAGGACCATGGAAGTTGCCAGGTCGAGTCCAAGCTACATGTTAAATCTACACCATGTTATGTTGCTGCCTTAAAGTCAAGTTCATCATCCCAATTTTCAGGAAGGTTTCCCAACCATGCATTCCTCGATTCAATTTTTATATGCCATTTAACACTTTCATTGCCAAGCTGAAAATTGGAATTTCGTGTGGTGGCCAAATTTTTTTTATTTAATTAGCGACGTCCACGCGATAACGCGTGATCGGCCGTTTGGTGAGAACTCTCATCGCGTGATATCGTTCATTGCCAAGCTGAAAATTGGAATTTCGTGTGGCGGCCAAATTTTTTTTATTTTGTTAGCGACGTCAACGCGATAATGCGTGATCGGCCTTTTGGTGAGAACTCGCCTCCCGCGATATCGCGTGATTGGCAATGAACATGTTAAACTTCTATTTACATACAGTGATTTCTAATAAATACACTCCAAAATCTGCTAAAAAAATACTTCGAACGCCGTAAATATCTTTTACTTCGTATAACTGCATGCAATTTTCATGAACTATTAACATTCCCTCTACATTTGTTGTTGGAAATCATAAATGCATTGGGCAGGTGCTTAGACTAAATACGTTTGAAAGAAGAGTCTGTACGAAGGCCCATGAAAACGAAAGGCTCATTCCCCTTTCATTAGATATTAAGTTAATAACGCCTTTCCAACAGAGTCGAAAAACTGATAAGAATTTAATAGAAATGAAGCGATCATTACATTTCGTACTTTTCTAACTCGGTTCTTGGGCAGTATCTCCATAGCAGTTGAATGGAATGCTAATTAATGATCTAAACCAGGGGTTTCTAACCCTATGCCGGTGGGCACCATGGCGCCCGTCAACCAATTTGTGTGTGCCCGCCGCTGTGCAACTGTGTGCCGTATAGTTTGAAATAATCACGCAACAATTCATGGCATGCGTTAATGACACATGACGAGTATTAAACGCATACAATGTAAAGTAGACGCACATTCGAAGTTGTTCATTCCAGTTTAAGAACTGGAATATCATCATATTCTCCTAATTATGAAGCACTCGCCAATGAACTGCAATGCCAAAGACCACATTAAACTTATATATATTTTTTTTTATATAATGTAAACTTTGTATGTATTCATCTAACAAAAGAATTTTAAAAAAATTGCTTAAAAAATAGATGGTGCCCGTCGCCCTATCGGTATTTTAGAATGTGCTCTAGGAAACAAAAAGGTCGGGAACTCCTGATCTAAACAGTAGACGAACTCGTGCGGGCAAGAGTTATGTTCATGTATGCCTTTGCCACTGTTTAGGAGAAGTCCTGAACACATTAAGACACGGTCATTGAATGAAAAAGCCAGCGTGATAAGATCAGGAAGTTATGGGTGCTAATATACAAATTCACGGGCTATCCGTGAATTATCGCTGTGCTAATATTAGGCCATGGTTGCTGACGGTTTAATTTCAAGTTGTAAAGGAAAAACGTTAATTACAACCTTTGTACTTATCCCTGTTTTTTCCTGCAACTCTATTACTCCAAAACTAAATTCATCCTTAAATCAGAAGTGTCCAGCTGACTGGATTGGTTGTCATTCAAGAAATCGCAAAATAGAATTAAAATTATTTCAATAATATCTCGCTATTCTTGGAGAAATTTATAAGCATTAGTGAGATATCATTTGTAATATAAAATATCGAAAACTTTTTTTGATAAACAGTCGGGTACATTGGGAGAACAATTTAGAGATCCTTATAAGTTTTCGACCGCAATAACTCTTCCAGTCTTATGTGAGACTGTGCACTTGAAGAAATCATTAAAGGTTTTCGAACATTCTGGGGCATGCACTCAGTCGTATTCTATGATCTTCGGATTCGACATTAGTAGATCTTTGTGGCAAACAGCATGTACAAATACACAGATGTTCATTTCGGGTTTAATGTAAAATTACTGTTGTGATCCTTAATGATTCCTAGGCGACACGTGTACTGTAATACTGGAGGAAGTATCCATCACACACAAAGTAACCAACATAAATTTGCATACTCACACATTCAGGTAGGCTACGTTATTCCGCTCATGACCGACATTTAAGATGTCTCATATCCCCACTACATTGCAATACTGTGACTATGTGTGTGTGATGGCTCGTGGTTTCGGATTGTTACCATATTCTTGTACTTTTGTCCGTATGAATAATGGGTATTGAAATTCACCCCATCATGCGACGTTTCTCCGAATTCCTCTAGTGTTCAGTAGTCAAGTTCTTTACCCTCTTAAGCAGAACCTCCGCTTTTTGTTTGACAGATGTGGTATTTCTATCACTACTACGATTACCAGTGTTCTTCATAATATACTGTGATCCACGTATTTAGATATATGCATTTCCTCGAAATCCCAGGTTGTATCTTGCCTTCAAGTGAAGTTGGAAATTTATTTATTTATTACTGATTGTCAATTTGATATTATGATCAGAGCATGTGTATAGCTTAGTGGAAGTGGCATGTGCGGTTGACAGCACAGAGAAAGAGCTTTGAAAGATCAATTCTAGTTACCATCTGAGGGGATTATTACTAAACCTTTTTTCGACAAGTTCCCGAATTAGTCGATCTGTGGCGCGGGTATGCGAGTTTTTCCTCCCCTGAAAATTCTGGTTTTTCGTACCGTAAACTCAAGAAAAACGATCGTAGAACCCATACTATTTTCAGAGAGTAAAACATTGTAAAGTCTAAAGTCATGGGCCAGCTATCTTTGACTGGCTACCGGTGGAGCCTGAACTTTCTCCCACAGTCTCCAAATGTTAGACAGAACTAAATCGGCCTCGCCTACATCTTATATGGGAATGAAAAAGTCATTAACTAATTTTAATCATATCAGTTCTTCCTCTATTTCCATAATTCCTAGTGATCAGATGTTTCTTTGTTTATTATACCATTCTTGATCTAAGGTGATAATATGCTATAGGTTTTGTAACTTCTATTTGATATTGTACATCAACTTTTTTGAGAGCCATATCAACAAAAAAATGCCATAAAATGTGCTTGTTCTTATTTACACCACTCACAGGTCAAAAAAGTATGACCACTTGGCTGCACCGTTGATCGGAAAGAGGCTGATAGTGGAGTTCTACTGATATGAGACTTTTTCTCATGTGCATACTGGATCTTCTTTTAATGAACATACTTCACTGCAAATTCTTACTCGGGAGTGTTTAGGACGAGGTATTGCCTTAAATGGTGACAATATGCTCCAATGGTTAATGACTCATCCAACAAGATAATGCTCTGTGTCTCAAGGCTCTCTCTCATTGTGCAAGCATGGTTCGAAGATTATATCCAACTTCTCTATTTTTTCTTGATTTAAATCCCATTGAATATTTTTGGAAATTAGCATCAGCCGGTCGATTGCTGTCAGTGCATTGCTCGGTCTCTTACCTCTGGGAAGCTATTCTGTTTAGTTCAGATAATCTCAGGATACCTTCTATAGTCTAGTCGAGTCAATGCTGAGAGTGGTTAGTTCAGTCAAAGCAGGCCCAACACGCTATTAGGTAGGTGGTCCTGATGGTTTATTTGTTCTGCGTATATGATTATATGGAGGGTTATCTTAAAATTAAGTTTTTTTTAATAAAAATAGATAAGAGAATCCTCCAGTTGTTTAATAAAAAAAAATTCTCTAAAGAGTTGCATCTAGCTTGCGAGCCAAGGGTTATCACTGATTTCATATATTTTAAGACAACTGCATATGGGTATTCTATGTGGCAATGGTTTCGAAGAGTTTTAAGGCCCATTAGGTTTGTAATCATCCCTTATTTTTTTGAGGCATTTAAAACTCCGTCTGGTTAAAAACCAGAGTTTATGGGAAGAAAGAGAAATATCTGCTACAAACGTAGAATAACTCAGGAACGGGAAAAAAAAGATACTAGAAAAAGTTCCTGAGTTATCGTCGAGAATATAACCCTTAACGTTCTTTTTTTTTTTTTTTTTAATGAGAGCTATCTTATGGAGCCAGAAATTACCACAAGTGTATGTAGCATCCGCTCAATTTTTTTTTTCTTCAAAATGTAATAAATTGGATTGTCCTGCGAAAATGACATTTGTGTGTCCACTATGCTAGACTACCGAGAGAAAAAAATTGAATTCTAATAATTGAAAAAAAGGAAGAACTTTTCCTAGGTTTTGTTCTGCAGAATCTCGGATAAATCAATGTTTGGCAGAGACAAATCTCGGCTTGCCTCCAGGAAATACTGATTTAACTTTGCAGCAAATTAAAAAAAAATCTTAGAACTAGCACTTTCATACAGATCTGTCATGGCTTTGGACCACGAGATGGTGGAACATATCTATTTTCATAGATTATCTACCGTACTATCTTCCCTGATGGCTACGAGTTCAACCATCACTGATAATTGAACTTCGAGTTAAACTCGAAGCGGTCTATGATCTCTAAAATTTTATTTAGGAATAAATGAGCTCTACCTATTTCCTTCGCGAATAGAACGGCGTTAAACTGTCAAGAATTGTCAATTTTTACGTTTATTCGAAAATACAAGATAACTCAGGAAAACCAACAACAGTAGTTTCGCTAATATGTACACTGCTTGAAAAGAAGCCAACAAACACCTCCACAGGCAAGGTGCATTTATACGTACACGGTATAAATTGGAGGAATATGATGTTCCCAAGTCAGTGCACTGTATCCGGGTGAAATGGCTGCGAGAAGGAAACTGAGGGGGTTTGAAAGAGGCATTGTGATAGGATGCCATGTTGCAGGCCTATCTGCTGAGAAAACTGTTGACAAATTGGGCCATCCTAAGTCAACAATCTGGGTTACCGTACTAAGATGGAAGCGCAGGAGGTGAACTTCAAGCGCCACCCGCAGTGGACGACCCACCTCACTCACCGAATGTGACCGTACCGTACTACAAGGGGTAATGCGTAATAACCGCCGTTCGTCGAATGGCACGTTGACTCTGGAGTTAGGGGCATCGACTGGAACACGAATATGCACAAAAACATTCAGAATCGAGGCTCACAATATGTGTTTTCATGGTTGGACCTCAATATGCAAGCCCCCACATTACCGAATCAGCATACAGAGTCATCTTTAGTGGTGAAAAGAGCATTATGTTGGGATGTGTAAGCTTGGAAAGCTGTGATATAGAGTGATGAATCATGCTATGCCTTCTACTAAGCAGAAGGACCAGTGTGGGTTTGGCAGATGCCCACTGAACCACTATATTCCCAACTATGAAATTCGGAGGGGATGTGTGATAGTATGGTCCCGGATTGGCCTCGGACCTCTCTTTGTGGTGCCACGAACATTGAACTATTAGACGTATGAACATCCTAGATAATGCAGTGCTTTCTACTTCTTTGTGTTTCTGCGGAAATGACCACTCCCCCTTTCAGCAAAACAGTGCACCATGTCATAAGGCTGCAGAACTGTGATCTCAACTCTACCGAACATCTATGGGATGAAGTGGAGCATCCGTAGAAGTCAAGGAGCTTATTATATGCCTACTGGAAGAATGGTTCACCATTTCAATTGATCGTTATCTTACACTTGCGGAAAGTATTCCCAGTATGATTGCTGCAGGCATTGCAGCAAAAGGAGGTCCTACGTGTTATTAAGATGGGCACCATAGCTGCTTGTTCCTCACGATATGGTGTCTGCTGACTTCTTTACAAGCAGAGTAGATGGAGACAAAGAAATTTTAATTTGATCAATGCAGAATTTTTTTTTTTCTCGTCAAAAAGAAACGGTAGCACAAGCACATTGTGAATGTGTATATATTACTAACCAAACACTTGGATTACGGGAATTCCGGGAATTCTGCTCATTCTCTGAGCAAAATGAAAAGGGGGTTAACGGATTTATTTTAAACTTTTCTGTAGTTTAAGACTAGTGGGTCCCTGACTACTGTTATTACAAGAATCATTAGAACTGAATTTCTTTCTACCCTAATTTCTAGTTTTCGTTGAATATATGTTGGTCATTTACATTTCTCAGAAGAACCCAACAGGAAAGAGGTTCCCGAACTTCAACAGTGATATTCAGTTAACGCTTAAAAATTACTTTTTATTCTCACTACTTCGTGTGAGAATAAAACCTACTGCATCTTTACAAGTAAAAACCAAATTTTCAAATAGGACTATCTCAATGCTAGTTTTCCGGTCTCGTCTAGAGGTGTCGTATTTCAATTAATACACAATGTGAAAGTGAGATACAGATATACACACACAAGCTAAAAACGTGCACATTCATAGTCCCTTACATTATTTTAAGGGATATGCACTAGATATTTATAGATAGTTATGCGGCGTATAATAAATGTAGAATTTATTCAAAAAAACTCCGATATATGTGAAACGTCATTATCAGGGAGAAAGTCCTGTAATTCCACTCAAAAACATGAAGCATAAGAATGAGTTATGTAGCATGAGTTTACTATCTCGTGTCCTACTTGTAGCTGAGTTGAGAGGATTACGCACTATTATAGTTCAATCTTCGGCTGATTTAGTCAGTTTTTTTTTTTTTTTTTTGTGCATTCGTGGTAACAGTACTGAAATGCAGGAGATATTTCTCAAGTATTGTCTCACTGATTTCGACCTAACTTCTGATACTGCATAAGGTCCTATTGAAGAATTCATCCTAATATAACTGGATGTAAAGGCGGTTGTTTCGAGCGCAGCCACTTCTGTAATTTGATTTGTTCAACTGCTTTCGACTATCTATATTTGGGACATAGTTATTTTTTACAGGGTAAAACACTAAGAAATTCGTACAAAAATTTCCTACAGTTAAGAAAAGGTTACTTAGATAAGGAAGCTTTAATTGTTGAACAGGACAACAGACAAACGAACTCAATAAGATTATCAGTGGTGTAGTCTCTGCTAAGCCGAAGCCAACCTACTGCATCTTTACATGATTATTATTTAAATGAAACCAAACTACCGAACTAGACTATGTTGTCTTGGTACCGTGGTTCGATTCTTTTAAGTATCGCAAAGCAATGAAGGCTATAACGTACCGGTATAGCATCCTGTGTAAATTGCATATGTTCACGGCGGTTTTGGTTTTGCAGAACCTGACAATAAGAAGTCATCAAATTCCTGATACGCATCCTCAAGGGGTGTACAGGGAAAATAAGAAAATAAATAAATATTCTGACATTCTCATAATGGGACACTATCTCGGTGGGAGAGTAAAAAACCGTCTTTTTATGAGTATTCCAAATGTGGCGGCTCGTCCATAAGGGCTGCATTGAATGCAGCTCCAACGTCGAGTATACTAGCGAGTAGTACTGGCTATTATTTCTATCCATTTTACTAAGAAATATGCAAATCAAAATTAAATTGTCGTTACATGGTTACTTCAAAATTATTAAATAGTGTTACAATAATAATAGAAAAAAGTTGTTCGTTCCTTTCCATCGGAAAATCAAATCCCACAAAAGCTACTTTAGAAAAAAATCCAGTGCTTTGTTAAAAGAAGAGAGGCACTGCATGAAGAAACCGTTTCTAAATTAAATTTAAAGACTGAATGACATCTTTCCATTGGAAAGGGCCCATAATTAGATTGGTGATTTGGGACGAAAAAATATCTACTGTTGTTAGATAAGTCGTCAATGCTGAGGATGAAAAAAACTGATATAGAACAATGTGTGTGTGGGGGGGGGGGACATATAATCTCAAATTGTTGTTTGTCTGCCGAAAATTTCAGTGGATCCCCCTTTCAACAGAATTTTATTGAGCGAAGTTAAAAGTTCTTACCTGCGCAAGGCACTCCCCCGTTCACTCCTTTGGTTACATCTATGTGAGATGTTGATACTAAATATGGGTAACAAAACAACTGAGCTAAACTTATGAATACTATCGCACGTTTCATTTTTCCCTTTTTACTTGGGACCCAAAATATAACACGCTTTCTGCATACATGTGGAGAAGAGTAGGTAAGCGTCTCCCTTTTATAAGCATATCAGTTGAAAGATATTACTGATAAGTTCAACTTTCCCACGTGGTTTGTGATTGGCTGATTTTGAAGGTTTTAAAATAGTTTATAAATAAAATATACACATATACAGATATTGTATGTACGTCATACTTTAATATAACCCAACGTTACGGAAAGTTATTTCCATAACGTTAAAAACGATTGCAGAAGCAAATAAACAAACAACGTATAAGTAATTGAATTTTCAACTTATGAGTTTTGCGCATGTGCTGGAGCGCTTATTTCAAATTCGTTTGATGATCTAACCGGTGGGGTGGAGATGGTATTGGGTTGCCATTATAGTGATATAAGTACTTTATTTTCTCATTTACTTCAAAATCAAAAAGGATAATGGATTTAGATAGTTTTGCTGAGGTAGAGTGTTGAATTATTCAAATTCTGGATAAGTGAATAGTAACTTAAATAACTAAAACATATAAAACTTATTTTTTTGGCAATACATTTGATTTTCACGTCTATATTTGCGTGGTATGTCAATATGCTGGCTTTCTAATATTAACAAGCAAGTATAACTCCAATGCCGTTTCTTAACATATAAAATTCATATCATACAGTTAATCGAGTTTATGTTTCATAGCACCCGTCATTTGTCTTTCCACTTGTCAAGTAATTTGATTTGTCAGTTACTGCTATGGAAGTTGCTGGTTTTGAAACTTGATTTTTTAAACATTTTTAATGAATACATTCTAATAATCGTATATACATATTTCTCATTCTTTAACATTATTATTTACTTATTACTTTATGGCTTTTTGTCTATGTATGCCTGCACCAGGGGGGGAGGGGAGGGAATAGCAACTGTGTGAGAAAAGCTTTGGATTTTTTCGTTACTTAGAATCTTTACCATACTATATTTATTGCTTACGTAAATTGGATAACGATAACCATAAGCGTTATTTATAATTTACATGAGTACAATCAAGTGTTATCAATTGTTGCATGATTCTGCTGTGTGAACCACATTAACTGATAAATAGATGGTGATAATAGGATGACCTAACTCTAAAGACCCCCCCCCCCCTTCCATGAATTCTGTAGGATACCTTCCAAATTTGATTCACATTTTAATTTCTATTTTGAATATTTAATTTTATAATTTAGATATTGATGCTATGATCTTCTGTTCATTTTTTACTTAGAAACTTGTTCAGAGAACTCAGGCAAGAAGAGAAAATCTGAATAAAAGAATGGCCCAGATGCCAGAAACATTAAGTAGGAAACGCCGTACACCACTGGCAGAAAACAACCAGCTTGCATCTGATAATGGTAAAGAAACATATTCATGACAAATGTGATTCAGTGGATTGAATGCTTTAGTAATTACATAATTATTCAACAAGTTTATATTTCATTTGAAATTTTAACATTTTAAGAAAGCAAATATACACACATACATACGCATATATATTTAGAACATCCATTAACTGAGCTTCATTTCATAACAGTTTTGTTGTGAAATTTTTATTTTATTTTCGAAAATATAAATTATTTGTTGTGTGTGTGTTGTGGCAGGGAACGTTTACTAGATATTATTATCAACACCTGACCTCCATGGAGTCAGACTCATTGTGGGAGGTACTCACTATTATGTACAATGCTCATCCAACTGTGTCTTAAACTGATTCAATGTGTACAACACACTCAGGCAATGCATTTTGCTCACCAACCACCTTCAATGCAAAGAACCTGCTTCTCACTCCTTTACTCACACCCTCCTTATACAGTTTCCAGCAATGGCCTGTTGTTCTACTCCCCTCTCCCATTCTATGAAAAATCTCTTCCATGTCTACCTGATAACAACCCCTGACTAGCTTATGTCTCAATCATATCCCCCCCCTTCTTATTCACGAGGCTTTGCAACTTACATTCTCTCAATCTGTCCTCGTATTCCAAAAACCACTGACTACCCTTGTGAATCTTCTCTGTGCCCTTTCCAACATATCCTCGTCACAATGAAAACCTAGTGACTAAATCTGGGCACAATAATCCATATGAAGCCTGATCATGGCCTCATATGGATTATTGTCATTTCATGTGGCAGTCTATCAAAAGTCTTTTCAAAATCCAAGTACACCACTGTATATGCATCTCCTCTGTCCAAAGTATTTGTCACCTTGTTGTAGTACATAAGTTAGTGAAAGATGATCTCCCCTTAACAAACCCATGCTGATAACCACAGAGAATACTGTTATCAACCCATTTCTGTATCCTACTTCTCACCAATCTCTCCAGGACCTTCCAGGACCTTCACCACAACTCCAGATATATAGACTGGTCTATAATTTGAAGCTACAGCCTTATCACTGCCTTTATGCAGTGGAACAATTTTACCTTCCTTCCACTCCCTTGGAACCTGTGCTGTTGCAAAAGTCTTGTTAAACAGGCATGCCGATGCCGCTGCCAGTTCTCTGGAACATTCTCTTAAGATGTGTGGTGATATTTCATCAAATCGCCTTATTAACATCAAATATATTTATTTCCTCAAATACTCGCTACTCACTCACAATTAAGCTATCCTCTCTTATGTCCTCTATGCTTAAGTTCCTCGTGATTCCACCCTAATCATGGTGGAATCATGTACTTCCTCCAAAGGACTTTCTTTTTCCAGATTTCATGCTTAAGCTCCACATTCATACTTTGATGCTGTTGTGTATTTCTTTGTAAGTTCTTCCCATGCAGCATTTATTTCCTTATTGTTCAACTCCTTGTTCCATTTTATGGCTTGAAGTTGTCTTCTAAGATTGTCATAATCACCAGCCTTATAATTCCACATATATCCTTTCCTCGCATAAGACTGCGTATGACTAGCCACAACACAGGTGATTACTTCATGATCACTTTCACCAACTGGAGGAAAATGTGAAACCCTTCAAACAATTGCATCCTCTGAAATGATGAGATATTAGTTTTTTTAAAAAAAAATATCCAAACACCATTAAAAAAAAATTGTAAACTTATTGTATATTTGTTACTGGCATTGGGAGATAATATAAAATCTTGAAATCTTTCTTTGGAGACATTTTTTTTAAGCCATTTCAGGCTTCTAATAAGGATATCTGGTCTCATACTAGATAATAATGAAAATTGGCTCATATAGTTGAATAATGTTTTGTGTGTATGCAATTTTATAACACCAAAGAAATTGAGTATATAGATAGATACATATGTAGAGAAATCAATATTTCTTGGACTGTATGAAATATAACTTTTCCTTTTATTGCAAATGTTTAAAGAAATAAAAAAATCCCATGATCTTAATATCAGCAGATGGTATTTTTCATTATCTGAATAAAAGTTCATAATATATACATAAGGAGAATTTTCAAAAGAAACACATTGGAAAGTGTGTTATTATTTATCTAATAGGGAATAAAAGTAGCTTTCTTTTATGATATGCTGAAAGTAAAGAAAATAAAAAATTTAATCTAAACTTGTATGTACATTAATGTTTCTTAATCAGGTGAAATCAGCCTAGTTTTATGTGATAGTAACAATGCTTTTCATAAAATTCGAAACTTCCAACTTAGATGTTTATTCTTCTAGAAAGTTAAATTTCATAGAGTTATAAGTTTATGCAGAGTCAGATAACTGTATGCAGAAAAGCACGCTAACTTTTAGAATAAGGAAGTTATTCTCCCACTTTTTAAGGCCTTGAAGACTACATCTGGACTATTGCATTTAGATATAGTTACCTGGGTTTTGTGGAGATGAGGGAGGAAACAGTGGAAAAAGCCTCAGTATTTGCTGACTAAAATGTTATCTGGCTTTTGGAATTTTGCATGAAAGCAAACTGAAGAAGTGTGCCTTTCATAGTTTGAGAAATAAGAGAATGGGAGGAGATATGGAAGAAACTTATGGTCAGAGATTCTTACAATATAAGATACAGAAGAAATTTCATTATATTACACAGGCTGTGGAGTGAAAGCATATCACAATTGTGAGGCCTGTATTCTTATCACATAAAACAGCTGAAATTTAAAATAGTTTTTTTAATTATTCAACTGGTTTTGTGAAAAGGTTTCTGGTGCAAATTGTGACTGTATCTTCATCGAATGTTTTTAAATGAGAGAGATGATTGGTATCAAGGAATTGCACATTTCAGGGCCCTCCTTTGATGATACCCTGACTCCCAGAAGGTGAGGTCTACATACAATATAGTTTCACCAATATTTCATGTGATATCAGGGAGT
This sequence comes from Typopeltis vanoorti, assembly GCF_054136105.1. NCBI lineage: Eukaryota > Metazoa > Arthropoda > Arachnida > Uropygi > Thelyphonidae > Typopeltis > Typopeltis vanoorti. The sequence continues at coordinate 21,288,265 of NC_143566.1, forward strand.
ACAAAAATTTATACAGACAAAAGGCATACTAAATAATAGTGAAATGCAACAGTCGGTTCAAATTAAGATCAACTTTGGGCTTAATTGATAAATCAGAGATTGACAGAATCTTAATATGCATGGTCATTTTTTTCTGTTCAAATCAAAAATATTCATCATAACTTCTGTTGACTGCATCAAGTATTTTTTTATTTAAACTTGATTTTTGGATAATTTTTTCTTTCTTTCACCTAGTAGTCATTCAATATAGCATACATACTAAGTTGGTCGTTCAATATAGCATACATACTAAGTTATTCTTAAGTAGACATGTAGGACATACAGTTTAAGGTACTGGAGAGATTGCTGCTCCAGCTGATTTAGTGCAGGTACTAGTCATTCAGTCAGTTAGATGGAATAACCTTACCTTTGGAAAATTTCAACTATTTCTCTTATCTTGGCATCAAATGCTGACATTTGATGAGGAAATTGTCATTTTCAAATGCACTAGTGCAGCGATGGCGAACCTTTTTTATGTGCTCGTGCCAAAAATTTACAAATCAAGTTGCTGACGTGCTGGGCAGTTTTTAATAGGGGAGAAATTAATAGAAAATTAATTAATTCATAAATTTATAATATATATATATATAATATATATTATATATATACACACACACACACACCCAGGGTGCTTAAGGGTTCAAAGCTGTATAACTGAGAGGAGACCTCCTCATAGCCTTTAAAGGAATGTGGAGAACCGACCAGGCCTTCTGACCTAATGTCCAATCCTCACCTTTTCGTAGTGCACCCTGTTGGGTATCTACCTGGATACTGAACGAATGAGGATGGGCTGGCAATTTGGGATTTAGCTGACCAAATTGTAATTCTTATTGGCTTAAACCAAATTATAAAATGATGGTACAACTTGACAAAATTTCATGCTGGCTGGGGCGTCGCCTGGTTAAACAAGGCCCCCGTTGTTTTCGAACTGGAACAAATCTGAAAGCACACCTCAACTCAACATCACCAGAGTTAAAGATCGGTACTATCAACATAAGAAGCCTGAATGGCAAAGAAATGGAGCTAGCTGAGGAATTCGATAAGTACCAGATCGACATAATAGGGGTGACTGAAACAAAAAAGACAAAAACCGGTGAGATCTTTCTGAGCAATAAATACAAAATGTTATATTCAGGCAATAACAATCAAGGAAAAAAAGGGGTAGCCATAGTATCATCATCATCAAATTCCTGCCATGTACCCTCAAGGGACAGGATATGACAGTACTACATGAAAAAATTACATCATTACTAACTTCCTATCTACAATTTTCCTCCATATCAGTCTGTTACGTGTCAAGATTCTAACATTATCAGATCTTATATTTCTATCGTCTAAGGCAATGCTTCCCAAACTTCTGGATGTCAGGGCCCCCTTTGCAAAAATTAAAATATTTCACGGCCCCCTCGAAACACAATCGTAATAGAGAGATATATTATTATAATATTTATTGTATTTATATTCAATACAAAACATACACAGCGAATATTGCAAAAATCAAATGCATATATTACATTTTTTGCCTCTTACCGTTTGGTTCTGAAGACGATGCGGGATGTTCTGGTAAAATATGAAATACTGTCCTGTTTTTTTTTTTTTTTGAGTCTGTTTCTGCTTCTTCTGATTGTTTGCAGGATTTTTTTATCAGCCACTTATCCATCTCAGGGTTAAATTTTTCAACGTAGAATACATCAAATAATATCACCACTTTCCGATACTGGCACACCACAGACTGATAACATGAAATTAGTGAATATTACCTGAATAAGGGAATCCCCGGACTAGGAACATTTTTCTCTTTTGTGACTTTTCTCCCTTTACGGTAATTAAGTCTAACGCGACACAGACAGCAAAGGCAGGTTATTAAAACGTGCATATGATTGGTGCGGTATTAACAAAAGATCGTGCAACCGAAAGATAAAAGCATAGCTGACAATTGAGTTGAAATGCTAACTCTCTTCAACCAAATTCCATATGTGAAACTGCCATAACATTCATTATTTATATATATATGTAGAAAGTATATATATATATATATATATATTACTTAGTTTTAACACTTTTAGGAATTTTAACACGTTCAGGTGAATTTTATTGCTGCCTTGGGAAATCGAACTCGCACACATCTAATTAATAACAATAGTTTTTAGTTAGATACTGTGTTTGCCCATGCAACATATGGTTTTGTTTCAGTCTATACAGCATAGTTTCTGTATGAGGGGACATGGGATTCAATAATTAGTGTTTTTATCCCAGTTGTCTCTAATTGCACTATTTGATGAGAAATATATTACACAGACTCCTCTTACCTTATTCACTGGCATAATAAAAGTACTTATTTTTATTGCCTCTGCAGTATGCAGGCTGTTAGGGAGGGCACTGCAAGTGAATTACTATCTCCCTACATGAACTTGTTTAAGCTTTTTTTCATGTGTGAAGTATATGCGAAACTTTTATTGGTAACAGAAAACTAGCTCGGATGACAGTGATAATATAAAACGAGTTTTGATATGTATATAAAGTCGATATCAACAGTCCCTGATTACGAACGCCTGATGGGACAGGAAGATTTGGAGCTTCCCTGGAGAGCATTCGAAGTAAATACAATTAATCACTGCTTTGGAATGAAACATATGAATAAGCAATATTTACTAATATTCATTAAGCACTGAAATACGCAGGAAGCAAAGTTTGGGAACCAACACCAATGTGTGAATTTTTCTATTAAAATATAAAAAAAAACAAAAAAAAGAAATAATAAATAATAAAAATTAAATACGTTTCTTTTAAAATAAAAAAATCTACTTAGTCTTAAAATTTTAAATTTGTTTTCATTATCTCACGGCCCCCAAGGGGTCTGCGGCCCACAGTTTGGGAAGCGCTGGTCTAAGGCACTTATGTATCCTATCACCTTCATCTAACTCACCTGACACGTTATAGCAAAACAAGCAAACTGGCCATCAGAACACATGCAATTAACAGACATAATACACTGGCCATGTAGCCTGAGTTGCTTCGACTGTAAATTCCAATCAACCAACCAACCAACCATCACATTATAAAATGTGAGCAAGTACCGTATCAATCCACCTATATCTTGGTCTTCCTTTGGGTCGTTTTCCTGCCAACCTGGCAGAGAACACTTGTTTTGCTAATCTTTTCTCTCCCATTCTATTTAAGTGACCATACCACCTGAGATTGGCTCTGCTAACGCATTCCTGGATGCTGACAATGTCAAGTTCTTTCCTAATATCCTCATTTTTAATATGATATTGCCATTGATGCCCTCTGTTCACGCTTATAATCTTTCTCAGGACTCTCATATCTGCGGTCTCTAGTCTTTGGTCAAGTGTTTTACTTCTGACCCAGCTCTCAGATCCATAAGTTAAAACTGGTTTGAACACTGTCTTGTATACAGCTAATTTAGTGTTCCGACTAATTTCTTTCTTATTCCATATGAATTTATTCAATTAACTTCCCACCATACCAGCTTTGCTGATTCTGTTGTCTATTTCTATATTTAATTTACCATCTTCAGTAAAAATCGTGCCTAAGTAGCTGAAATGTTTTACTTGTTCCACAGGTTCTCCATTCACAACACAGTTGACATTTTCAATGATTCTGCCTATTTTCATTGTCTTTTTATTGCTGACCTTCATACCATATCTATTACAACAGCTATTCAATTTAGTCAGAGAATCTTGCAGACTTGTAGCGGATTTATTTAGAAGTATAACATCATCCGCATAAAGCAAACAGCTGACATTAGTAGCCATAGTATTCAACATTAAATACGAGGCTAATCTTCCTGAATGGCAGGCAGTCTCAAGTAGAGTGATGTGGGCAAATATCAGAATGGGTAACTGGACAATGAGACTTATTTGTGCCTGCGGTGGTCCCACAGAAGGTTCTACTAAGGTAGAAGTGGAGGAATTTTTTTGAGGCTCTAAAGCAAAGACCTACTGACACAATGAAAAAGGAAAAGTTGGTCCTTGTTGGGGATATAAATAGCAGAGTAGGAAGTGATTTTCAGACATACAAAAATGTTTTGGGAAAATTTGGAGAAAAGAGCAAAGCTAATAATAATGGCAAATACCTGTTGGATTTCTGCTCAGGACATGGACTGGTTATTACTAATACCATGTTCCAACATAAAAATGTGCACAAATTCACATGGAGAGAAGAGGCAAGGAATAAGAAAAGTCTCATTGACTATGTTATTGTTGATAGTGATGTTTTCTCCCTGGTGCAGGACACCAGAGTGTACAGAGGATTTGAAATTGGAAGTGATCACTATTTAGTCTTGAGCAGGATAAAATTGAATTTCATATTGAAAAGAATAACATCTAAGAAAGTTTTAAAGCGAATAAAAGTTGAGCAGCTCTCAGATGTGAAGTGTAGACTATAATTAATTAATATAATAATTAAGAAAAAAAGAAAGAGTTTGAGAACAAGAACCAAACCGTGGAGATTCAGTGGCAAACTTGAAGAAAACCCCGATTGATTCAGCCAGAGAGGCATGTGGTGAGGTTGTCTGCAAGGATAGAAAAATCAGAACTCCATGGTGTACACAGGAAGTTAAAGAGGCAGTGAAGAAAAAGAAGAAAGCATATCAAAAGTTCCTGGCTAATAAGTCAGCTTGTGCTCTTAGAGAATACACAGACAAATGTAATAAAGTTAAACAATGTGTAAAACTAGCTAAACAAAAGTCATGGGAGGACTGCCAAGAACATAGAAAATAAATATCAAGAAGGTGGTAAGATATTCTGGAGGTTGTTGAAGATGCTTAGAAATGGAGGAAAGAGTGCTGTAAAAGGAGTTAGAGATGATATAGGTGACATGAAAATAGGAGGAAAAGATATCCTTGAAGTATGGAGTAATTAATCTTCGAAAAATTGCTAAATGAAACAAGCAGTGATAGCATAGTGGTAAAAAAAAAACACTCAACAGGCATACGGTCAGGAATACATATCCATACTTGAAGTAGAAAAAGCCATCAAAGGCTTGATGGATTTAGCAGAGCCCCCTTTTGATGGCTTGACATTCGAGCTGCGCTAGGGGCGGAACCACCTTTCGAGTCTTAAAAATTCGAGTCATCAGAAGTCAAGGAGAACCGGCCTATCAGTCTGGAACTTGGGGGGGGGGGACCCTCTTTCGAGTCTTCAAAATTCTAGTCATTAGAATTCAAGGAGAACTGGCCTACCAGTCCTGAATGGGTGAGGGGGTTGGGCGCCGGAGGGGGAGCATATCCTCCCTAGTGTGTGCGTATATAATATTTTATAATTTTATAAAATTTTATTTTATTTATAATATTTATAATATTCAGTGTAAAATTGATTATTGTATTATTAAATTGATTTTAATGATGTTGGTGGTTTGAAAAAAGAAAAAAAAATACTAGTGAGAAAAATATTTATGTATTGTAACTCACCATAGAATTCAGCTGAGCAGGGAAAGCAGCTTTAGGATGTCAACTTGTCGGCGAAATGCTTACTGTATTTACTAAAATATAACTTGTCCTTGCATATAACTCGCACCCCTGATTTTACTTTACGAAAAAAGACCTTAACAAGTTTTGCATATACCTCACACACGAAAAATGTTTAAACATGTTTACGTAGAGTCGATAGTAACTCGCACCCTCCCCAACAGCCATTACACTGCAGATGCAAGAAAAACAACTAGTTTATTGTATCCCTGAATAAGGTACAGAGGCTTTGCAGTTGTGTAATATATTTCTCTGTGTAATATATAATATAGTGCAGTTTGAGACAGCTGGAATAAAAATGTCTCCTCTCACAGAAACTATGCTGTTTAGACTCGAGCAAAACCATATGTTCCCCCGAATCGGGTATCTAACTAAAAACTATTGTCCAATTTTTCAATTACATGAAATAAGTGTTTGTTTTATTGCATTTGAAATTCTCTGTCGTTATGACAGATTACAAAGGATAACTACAAATAAAATTCTACAATGAATTGAAATATGCCATATAATGAGTGTGTGAGTTTGCCTGCCAACTCAAATGCAAACAAGCAGCAATAAAATTCAACCTATAAATTAATTTAAATAAATAAATTAATAAAACCTATAAATTATTATAAATCAGCCAGAATTGAAATATGTCGTATAATGAGTATGTGAGTTTTCCTGCCAGCTCAAATGCAAACAAGCAGCAATAAAATTGAAACTTTGTTTCAATTTTATTGCTGCTTGTTTCAACACAAAGTTGAAACTTTGTGCAGTTAACAGTTTCAGATGGTATGGAATTCGTTTGAAGAGAATTAGCATTTCAACTCAATTGTCAGTTGCCTTTGTCTTTGGGGCACGTGATCTTTTGTTAATACCACACCAATCATATGCATGACTTTATAGCTGCTCTCTCTCGTGCAAAACAAAATTGAACTTGTACGTATTGTAATAATTAAAAAAAAAGTTGAATAATTTATAAGCGTATTAAAGGATATCACCTGTAAATCGTTGACGTTCCACGTCTGGCAAGTGTGCCACAGGTTTGCTATCTAGGCACCACTAGGGCATCATTTTGACATTTGTATTTAACATCAGTATTTTGACTGAGGCCAGAAGCCTTGAGCAGCATGTGACAGAAGGAACTCAAAGTGTTAGATTTGATTATAGTGTCAGAGGGTATTTCAGTTAAAGACGTAACTATTCTGCCTCGGTGACAGTGATCATGCAGTATTTGCTTGGGAATTGACTCAGTTTATGAATGGTCCATTCCGAAAGGAATGGACTTGAGGAGTATACTGAGTTCAGTGGAATGGTATCCGTTGCTGGATGAGAAGAATATCGACAGTGCATGGGAAACATTTAAAAAAATACTTAAATGATGTATTATCAGAATGTGTCATGAGAGTTTGAAGAATAAATAGGGTAGGAATCAAATAGACGTGATCTTATCAAGCAAGAGATTCATAAGAAAAAGGTGATGTGGAAGAGCGTATTCATAAGGATGATGTCTGTTATGAAAAGTATGAAAAGAAAATTAGCTCTGCAAGCTACAGGCACTCCAAAAGAATTTATTGTTATGCTGCAAATAAAAAAAGAATGAATATGAAAGAATAACTCTACCAAATACGGTGCGAGGGCAACAGATGTAGAAATGGTTGTTCAACTAATGAGTGCCCATTTTGCTAAAAGTTATCAAACTGGGATATGCAACATTGAGCTCATTGCTACTTCTTCACTGAATGAAGAAACTTGGATGTATGAGGAGGAGGTATTAGAGATGTTGTGCAAACTGGTATATATCCCAAAGCCTGGAAATTGGCCTATATTCAACCCATTCCCAAAAAGGGTGACAAATCTCTGCCATCTAACTACCATCCTATCTCTCATCTCAATCCTATCTAAACTGATGCAGAAAACCATCAATTCTCAACTCCTACTCTACCTTGAGCATACCCAGCTATTAAGCGACCACTAGTATGGATTCCGTCGATGCCGATCAACAGGTGACCTGCTCTCATATATCACCCATCTCTGGACATATGTCATGGAAAAATTTGGCGAATCCCACTTGATATCTCTAATGCCTTTGACCGGGTCTGGCACAAAGGCTTACTAAGCAAACTTCCATCATTTGGACTGTCTCAGGACTTCTGCAGATGGATTGCTAGCTTTCTGTCTGGACACACACTATGTGTGATGGTAGATGGCTCCCTATCCTTCCACCATCCAACTAATGCTGGGGTTGGTCCCACAAGGTTCAGTTCTCTCACCAACCTTATTCCTTCTGTACATCAATGACCTACTTCAGATGACAGCACATTGCACTCCTCCCTTTCATTTGATAAACCTTACACAACTCACTTCAACCCACAAAACATCAACCACAACTTCCCTTAATTCGGGCCTTCAAGACATCCTCTGATGGGGCTCAGATAACCTCATCAACTTCAACTAGTAAAACCAAGTTTTGTCTTATTTCCCCCAAAAAAAAGAACCATTTCCCCAATATTATTTTTGATAACACTCAAATTCCCAGACAAGATAATCTCTTTTCTCAGAATTACCATGACATCAGGCCTCTCCTGGCATAAACACATAATAACCATTGCATCCTCAGCTTCCAAAAAACTAGGCTTTCTCTTTTGCTCAAGACGTTACTTCACTTCAAAACAGGCTGTTAACCTTATACAAATCGCAAATCAGACAACTATCGAATACTGTTCTCACATTTGGAGTGGGGCTCATAAAAGCTCCTTCAAAATGCTTGACTCAATACAGAGGAGAGCAATTAGACTGATAAATGATCCATCTCTCATCAACTCACTCCTCCCACTTTCACATAGATGTTTAGTCTCTGCAATTTGTCATCATCAAATTCCTGATTTGTATCCTCAAGGGGTGTACAGGATATGATGTACTAGATCAAAAATTTACATCATTAATAACTTCCTATCTACAATTTTCCTCCAAATCAGTCTGTTACTTGTCAAGACTCCAATATTATCAGATCTTATATTTCTATCGTCTAAGGTACTTTGTACCGTATCAATCCACCTATTTCTTTTTCCTGCTAACCTGACAGAGAACACTCCTCGCCCATTCTGTTTAAGTGACCATACCACCCGAGATTAGCTCTGCTAACGCATTCCTGGATGCCGACAATGTCGAGTTCTTTCCTAATATTCTCATTTTTAATATGATATTGCCATTGATGCCATCTGTTTATGCCTCTAATCTTTCTTAGGACTTTCCTATCTGCGGTCTCTAGTCTTTGGTCAAGTGTTTTACTTCTGACCCAGCTCTCAGATCCATAAGTTCAAACTGGTTTGAACGCTGTCTTGTATACAGCTAGCTAATTTAGTGTTCCGACTAATTTCTCCCTTATTCCATATGCATTTATTCAGTTGACTTCCTACCATGCCAGCTTTGTTGATTCTGTTGTCTATTTCCATATTTAATTTACCATCTTCAGTAAAATCGTACCTAAGTAGCTGAAATGTTTTACTTGTTCCGCAGGTTCTCCGTTCACAACACAGTTGACATTTTCAACGATTCTACCTATTTTCTTTGTCTTTTTATTGCAGACCTTCATACCGTACCTATTACAACAGTTACTCTATTTAGTCAGGGAATCTTGCAAACTTGTAGCGGATTTATTTAGAAGTATAACATTATCTGCATAAAGCAAAGAGTGAGATTAACATTTCCAATTTTGATATAATGTTTAATACCACTTTCCTTCATAATGTGATCCATATAGATAATGAATAACAGAGGGGATAATGTACATCCTTGTCTCACACCAGATTTAACATTAAACCATCTTCCTGTACTTCAATTCTAACTGCTGATTTACAACTCAAATAAATTGCTTGATATAATGCCCCATTTACACCATATAACTGTAGCATATTGGCTTCTCTCTCTTGGCACCTTGTCATATGCATTTTCCAGATCAACAAAACTTAAATACAGATCTTCGTTATATTCCCATGCTTTCTCAACTATTTGTCGTAAAGTGAAGATCTGATCCTGACAGCCTCTATTTGGCCTGAATCCAGCTTGTTCTTCACCAAGCTTTTCTTCCAAAATTTTTCTCAAGTATACTTGCATAGATCTTGCCAGGAACACTCAGCAATTTGTATATTCTATAAATATTTTCATGGAAAATGCTCATCTGAAACAGCATCAATAAACCCCCCCACTCTGTACTAAACCCATTGGAACACATACAGCCATCGCCCAACAGTACACCTTGAAACCCACAGAACAAGTTTCTTTTCTTCCTCCTTGATCCCTGCTACTGCTGAACTGTGGAACAGTCTTCCCAAGGAATACAATATACATTTAAATCGAATGCCAACAAGTTTCTCTTTTCCCATCCCACTACCCATATACGGTACTAAAGTATTATAGGTTGACCAGCCAACCTCTCGTATATGGGCCCCACATAAGTGTATATCCTTTCCTAGGTGTATGTCCAGCAAAATGTTTTGAGTAGGTTGGAATTGTTGGCATGGGAAAATGGATGCTAGTTCAATGTCAGTAAATATAAAGTCATGAACTTTGGTGTGATTTGATATCCTCTGTCATATTATATTATGACACTGGATATTGGTGGGATTATGCTGGAAGAAATGGATCAGTCTAGCAATCTTGGAGTGTTAGTGTTGAAGTTTAAGAGCTATGCAGCAAAGACTGTAAATACAACTTGCAAGATAATTGCAATGCTTTGACATGTAAAGATAAGGATGTCATTTTGACTCTTTACATGGCCTTGATAAGACCTCACTTTGACTATTGTGTCCAGGTCTGGTTTCTGTTGTGATTCTGATATCAGGGATTGTAGAATACTAATTATGGAGACAGACTGAGAATTTGTACTCTGCAGACTGTGTCTGCACAATTCATCACAAGATTATTCTTCGCTGACAATTCAGCACGAAAAAAATTTTGAAATCCTATTGTTATGTCATTCCCATATGAGGGGGGGGGGAAGAAATGTTTTATTTATTATTTCGATTATATTTAGCATTCTGAAATTTTTTTATTCTGTATAAAGTTATTAATATTCTTTCTTACTTCGATACTACAGGCTCTGTAAATGGAATATTAATTTTTACAATCAAAACTGGGATAAGGTGATTAGGGAGAAAGGGTGCCATATTTAAGAATATTTATGGATAATAGTTATTTCCAACTAATATTTTTAGTTAAATATTTACTTATTTCTATTAACTATTCTTTTTATAGGTAAAATAGTTATTAGGGAGAAAGGGCACAATAATTAAGAATATTTATACTTCTAATCATTCATTATTTTTCTGTTCTGTGCATTTAGACACCCATCCAGGTGCGATACAATTTTTTATCTAAACTAATTCAAAAGGTGAGGGTTCCAGTTATTAAATACACCTGTATTTTGAAAATCGCTGCACATTATATTAAAGAAAATGATAATAAAATTACATAAATCCTATCATCATTATGTAAATCAGCATAGCTAAATTGCCATTCTGTAGCTGCAATGCTAGTCTTTACCTTTTTCCTCCAATACTAGTATTTTGACACTAAGAAATTTAAATTTTTATATTTAGTCTTCTTCTTTACTGGAAAAAAAAAAAAAAAAAAAAAAAAAAACTGGATGCATGCTCTCAAAGTGAAATATGTAATTAATTTTTTCTCTTGTGAACTGTTTTAAAAATAAACCGTAATCGGAAATATCATGCCATTAACAACTGACTAGATAGCTTACCCTCTTCCACCAATGAGCTGTGGATTCGAAACTTGCAATGGGCATGGATGTTTCTAATTGTTTTTAGGTGAGATGAATTTCGTCTGATGTGAGACCACAGCACTGCTTATTGGAGGCCTGAACTGATTTGAGTGGTTTCCATGTTTGGTCTCTAGAGCAGGATTTCTGGACCAGGTTAAAATGAATGAAAATTACAATGAAAAATAGTAGAAAAACCATGCAACATAGCTGCTCATTTTCTTCTCAAAATGTGATTATCACATTAAAAGAACAAAGCAACTGCTTCAGATAATTTATAAGTTTTTGATAATAAGAAAAGCGATTATTATGAATCAGAAATTTTTTCAGATTTGGGATAATTAGGTGAAATTAATTTATGAAATTACTGCATCCACCTATAAAAGAAATATCAGCATTTTTGTTCAGAATTATTCAAAAGAATGGAACTGGGAATTTTTGATTTGCACTATAAATTAAAGATACCAAGAAATTATATACAGCAATTCCTCGATTAGTGTGCCTAATGCTTTTTTAAAACAGGCGCATTAATCGAAAACGCACTAATCAAATATAATAACCTATGGGAAAAAGTATAATTCATTCCTCAGATTTCTTTTTTGACCCTTAATTTTTTTTTATAAAAGAATTAGGGTATGTCTCAGGGTCTAGTTAAAGGAAAACCATGAAGCTGAAAGACAATAAAACATATTCAGAATATAAATTTATTATTCTACTTCTTAACAAAGAATTGAGCTAATGTAGTTTGGCAGGCATTTTGTTTCTTTTTTTCCATACAACTGACGGTATGGCCCTATTACCTCTTCTACTCTTTTGCAAATTTTACTGCTTCTCTCTTCATCAGGGTCAGCCTCTAAGCATTGCTGCTTAAAAACTTTGATTGTACGAAAAATATTTTCAAATTGTTTCTGTGAAATCTCTTTTGACTGACTATCAGTGGTTAAATTTTCTTCATATTCTTTGGGATCTTCCCGCTGTGCATCTAAATTTAGCAGGTTGGAATCACTCGATTCTTCAGAATGAGATTTAATTAACTCTTGGACATTATCATTGAAGGACGTACGAATTGGTCTCCAACACGCGAAATCACATGCTTTATAGATAAAATTTCCCTACTGTTATACAAGCGAAATTGTTACCACTTTAAAAACTACGATAATCATAAAAGAGAAGTTAATTTTCCAATGTGTAATAATAAACAACTCATCCCAGAAGATGGATTCTCCTTTTTGTGATCTGCGCAGAAGTGTCGAAAGGTCTCGAATCTGTGGGTGTACCATAGCAGACGACATAAATTTTGTCAGTAAAAATTTGTAACTTAGTGTACATGGAAGCAGTGTAGTATGGCATTAAAAATAACTTTGTAAAATGTTTTAAATCGGTAACTAAATTATTTCATTCTGGCGAGTGATTTTTTAAAATAGTTAGCCATAAAAATGTATAGATAGAAAATTTTTAAAATCTGTAACATTTATTTTTAAGATGTATATAGGCACACTAATCAAATTTTAGAGACGCACTAATCAAATTTGGGTATCGAAAGAAAATGACGCACTAATCGGGGGTGCATTAATCGAGGGATTACTCTACTTGGTTTAATCTTTTATCCAAGTGTAAGCAAACAAAGTTTTCACCTGAAGTATTTTCAGGACTGGGGCAACTCATATAAGGAAGCTAAGACTTCACATCACTTGCCTTAGTATCCCATAATGCAAAGCACATATCCTTCCTGACATGTATAATGCTATGCATTATACATGTCTGTATATGGTAAGAGTCACTACCCAAACTTCCAGCAACTGTCTCTAATCCAGAGTAATTTAATAATAAGGTGTGATGGCAACTCATATATGAACAAGAGAAAAGACATATGCCAGTTCGACCGTCTCCCTGTGAAACAAGGTCTGCGTCCCCAATCGAGTAATTGGGGTTGGATCAAAAAATCAGTTACTAAAAACAAAGACAAAAAAATCAAACTCAGGCCTGTAAAGGATGGAATATCAATTGGTACATGGCATATCCGTACACTCTGGGCAACTGGAAAATTGCAGTTGCTTCAAGAAGAAATGAAGAAATACAGATGTGATATATTGGGTATTTCAGAAATGGGATGGACACTGTCAGGAGAATCAAACATTGGAACAGTTCTCTGGTCATGAAATGACAGTAAGCATGAAGCAGGCATAGATTTCCTGCTAAGTAACAAGGCCTGTCAGGCAATGATAGGATACAAACCAGTTAGTGAAAGAATAATGGTTGCAAGATTCAGTGCCCAACCATTTAATATCACGACCATTCAAGTACATGCACCCACTTCAGAGAGTGCAGATGAAAATTGAGAGATTTTACAGGGATCTACAACTAGAAATTGATGAGGTGCTGAAGCAGGGTATACTCATCATTGGAGGAGACCGGAATGCAAAAATTGGCAAAAATAACACAGGGTGGGAAATTTGGATATGGAGAAAGAAATGAATGTGGAGAGATGCTTCTGGAATTTGCCTGATAACAATCTGATGATTTGCATTACCAAATTCTCGCAAAAAATTGTCATAAATGGGCACGGCACATCTTCGATGGCAAACACAGGAATATGATCGACCTGATATTAATTGACCAGAAATGGAAAAAATCAGTTCAACAGTGTAGATCATTCTAAGAAGCTGATTGATTCAGACCACAGCTTAGTGATTTCGAATATAAGACTAAAACTGAAACAGAAGTACAAGGGAAAGTTCCAAAAAGCTAGAGACATCTCAAAACTAAATGAAGACAGGCTAAGAACAGCATATCAGAACATATTGGAAACCAAGCTTAAGACCCCAAGTGAAAAACAGAATATAAATACAAATTGATGAGGTGCTGAAGCAGGGTATACTCATCATTGGAGGAGACCGGAATGCAAAAATTGGCAAAAATAACACAGGATGGGAAATTTGGATATGGAGAAAGAAATGAATGTGGAGAGATGCTTCTGGAATTTGCCTGATAACAATCTGATGATTTGCATTACCAAATTCTCGCAAAAAATTGTCATAAATGGGCACGGCACATCTTCGATGGCAAACACAGGAATATGATCGACCTGGTATTAATAGACCAGAAATGGAAAAAATCAGTTCAACAGTGTAGATCATTCTAAGAAGCTGATTGATTCAGACCACAGCTTAGTGATTTCGAATATAAGACTAAAACTGAAACAGAGGTACAAGGGAAAGTTCCAAAAAGCTAGAGACATCTCAAAACTAAATGAAGACAGGCTAAGAACAGCATATCAGAACATATTGGAAACTAAGCTTAAGACCCCAAGTGAAAAACAGAATATAAATACAAGAGCAGAACAACTGACTACAGTGCCTAAAAAAAAAAAAAAAAAAAGCTGTAGAGGAAGTAATTCTTGAAAGAGAAAAGATCAACAAGAAATGGATAACTCAGGAAACCCTAAATTGGAACAAGAGAAAAGAGAACTGAAACTTAAAAAGAGATAATTCAGAGGTAGCAGATGAGTTATACCGTGAAAAATGCAATGAAGTACGGAAAGCAGCAAGATCTGATAAAGCCAAATGGTTGAAGGACCAGTGCAAAGACATTGAACAGTACTATGGAGAACGCAAAACTAGAGAGCTCTACAAACATTATAAGAAATGTCAATAGGAAGTGGCAAACAAGATCAGTAGCAGTCAAAGATGAAGCTAGTCAAGTATTGATGGATAAGACCGAAATCATACACACACATATGGACAAGTTATTGCAGCGAACTATATAAAAATCAATTAAATAATACTGCAACAGAAGTAATCAAAGAACTAAAAGCAATCTCTCCACCAGCAGAGATTCTTTGAAAATGATATCTTGGAAGAGGAGGTGAATAAGGCTAAAAAACATCTCAAGAACAACAAGGGTCCTAGAGATGACAACATAATAGGCAAGATGCTAAAATATGGGGGAGAATCAGTTGTAAAAGAAATGCATAAACTATGTAATGAAATATGGAGATCAAGGTATGCCCCCGAAGAGTGGAAAAAATCAGTCTTGGTTGTTCTTCATAAGAAAGGCAGTGCTTTAGGGATCACCAATTACAGAACTATTGCATTAATGAGTCATCTTGGCAAAGTGCTGATGAAAATACTAATAGAACACCTGAAGGATCATATGGAGGCACATCTTCCTGATGAGCAAGCCAGATTTCAAAAAGATCGAAGTACAGTGCAACAAATACTCGCACTAAGAGCTCGAAGAAAGAACAAAAAGATATACTGCTGTTTCGTGGACTTCCAAAAAGCATTTAATAATATTGATCAAAATATAACATGGTCTGTCTTGGAATCCTATGGTGTGGACAATAAATTGATCTGCCTGCTGAAAGATATAAACAGCCAAGCACAAGCAAAAATCAGGATAGCAGGTATGACTGGAGATTGTTTTGCCATTAGTCCAGGCACAAGACAAGGGGACCCAATATCACCAATCATCTTCATCACACATCTGGGAAGAATACTAGATAAGATTAAAGAAGGTGGAGGCATTCATTTCAATAAATGGCATGAGAATAAACTACCTGTGTTTTGCAGATGACATCGTCCTGATTGAAGAAGATGCCGCAAGGCTGGAACAGACATTGCAAACACTATACACAGAAGGAAAAAGATATGGACTAAATGTCAACTTTGAAAAAACTAAAACAATGATATTTGACAACAGGAGTTACTGAACAGAGTTACCACAGATAGATTTCAAGTGGAAAATGTGGAACACTTCACATATCTTGGATGCCACATGATGCATGACTTGGACCCCAAAAAAGAGATAAAAATTAGAATAGCCAGAGCAACAACTATTTTAAAAGCATGGATAAAATATGGGAGAGCCAAACTATAAAGATGCAAACTAAACTGCGCGCATTGTAGAACCATGTATCTTCAGCAGCATGCTCTGTGGATGTGAGGCCTGGGTACTCCTGAGAGAATCTGAAAGGGGGATATTAGCATTTGAGAGGAAGTACTATAGAAAGATCTTGAGAATAAGCTGGATCCAAAAAGTAAGCAATGAGGAAATTTACAGATGAATACAACCAAAAGAAAACCTGATCCAGAAAATAATCAAAAGGAAACTACGTCTCTTTGTCCATATATGCAGAATGAACGATGAGAGGAAAATAAAAATGCTGCTGTTTGGGATGATTTGAAGGAAAGAACAAAAAAGGAGGACCGAATAGAGAATGGGGTGATGACATTGTCAAATGGTGCGGAAACTCTATACACAAACTGAGTACAAACATCTTGCACAAAATAGAATGCAGTGGAAGAATCATATCAAGATGGCATCAGACACGTACAGACATTGGACCCATGGTTGTCGATGATCACCTCTGGGTCTGGCTCTCACTGAAGAGACCTCAATAAAGGTCAAAACTGGTCAGGTAGTGACCCTTCCCATAATGCATAACATTATACATCTCTGCAAGGAGATGTGCTTTACATTATGGGATATTAAGGCAATTGATGTGAAGTCATTAGCTTTTATATACGAGTTGCTCCTAGTCCTGAAAATACTTCAGGTACAAACTTTGTTTGCTTACACTTGGATAAAGGATAAAACTATTATATACTTGGATAAAACTATTATATATATTATATAATATATAATATATATTATATTATATATTATATAGCAATTATATACTTGGATAAAACCAAGTATATAATTGCTTGGTATCTTTAATTTATAGTATAACCAATTGAAAAAATTTCCAATTGACTTGAATTAGTTATTACGTGCTGCTCTTTAGTGTGACTTCTGACAGTTGTCATCTTAAAGATTGCAATCATGATGAATAAACTCGTGTAACTTTCAGCTTGGTGATTATTAGGATTATCTTCTATCATATCTAAGGATTACTGTCTAGTAACCAGAAAGGATTATTATATATATATATTATTAAAGATCTCGGATTTCAGAAATGACAACAATCAGCAGTTTAATAATCCAGATTTATTTTTAGAAGGTTAAAGAACACCATGAGCAATATTATATTTGAAAAGATAACATGAAATCTATTTTATTTACTTTTTGTTGTAATTTTTATTCATTTTAACCTGGTCTGGAAATCCTGCTCTAGAGGCCAAACATGGAAGCCACTGAATCCAGTTCAGGTCTCCATTATGCAACGAAATTCATTCTCACTTAAGAAAAATTAGAAACATCCATGCAAATTGCAAGATGGTCCCAAAGTGAAATACATTTTTTTTTTAATAAAGAGGACTAAAACTTAAAATTTCTTAGTGTCATAAAATACTAGTATTGGAGGAAAAGTTTAGATTATGCTGATTTACATTATGATGATAACGTACGTAATTTTATTATCGGTTTCTTTAAAGGGCACCTATGGTCTTAAACTAGCTCTGTAAACGATAACAATGTACAACATATCTTTCCTATGCAGGAAAGGTGGAGTCATTTTCAAAATATGTCACACACACTCTTCATCTGAATTAATTCAGATAAAGTGTGTGTGACAGACAGACATCAGGATGGGTATCTAAGTGCACAGAAAAATAGTGAAACCTTCCTTCCTATTCCATCAACAGAACCTGTATCATGTAGGTAAAAATATTTACAACTTTTTAAAACAAAACAAAAATTAGGAAGCTCACTGATCAATAAATGCATTTACTTTTTGTATATTGGTATCAATGCAATATCGATTCAGTTTTCTAGCAAATAACATTTTCAGCGAATTTTTCATGTGACGAGTGAAAAATCCATCAACTTCTGAAAGGATCATACAGCATTTCAGTTGATGGGATTTTTCATTTTATGGAGGTGAGGAAAGGACAAGAGGGCATCCTTGGAAGCTGAGAATGAACACCTCAAAGAAAAGGGGGGCGAGGACTACATTTTTCTCTCATAAGTTGGTGTGTGATTGGAATGGATAACCATTGGATGTTTGTGTGTGCAGTGCATGAATTCAAGAACAAGTATGACAGCTGGTGCATGTATGTGGCCTCCCTTAATGAGTCCTTGACTCCCTGGAGGTCTCTCTTAATAATTATCCACCATCAACTTGAATTGGTCATGTTGCAATTTTCACTGCTTGCTGAAGCAGACCTCAGAATTAAGGACATTTGATTCATCTCATCCTTGCAGAAACTCTTAAAGGCATATCTGCTCTCCAGCCAATAGGCTGTAGGTTTGAATCCTGGCAAGGGCATGGATGTTTTTGATTATCCTACTAACCATTTACCATATATGCTGCTGTGACCTTTGATGTCTTTGCACTAATGGCAGCCAGTGAAATTTTAAGTGGGGGTGCTGCCTATACAAAATTTAAAAAAAATTTTTTTTTTTCCTAATCACTAACCAATTTATTAATAAATCTATTAATAAATTGGTTACTAATTAGGAAAAAAAGAATTTTTTATATTTTATTTTGTATAGGCAGCACCCTCCCCCCCCACTTAAAATTTCACCAGCCGCCACTGCTTTGCACTATACAAATCAAAAATTCCAGAGCTCATGCAGAAGTCATTTGTGATGGTTGCTAAGGCTAACTGGTGATTTGTCAGTTTCTTGGGCCTACCATTTTGGGAGAGGGATTTGGTGGTTCTATCACGTTTCCACTCTACGATAACCTTACTGACAGTAGACTGGGGCACATGCAGTTTGGCAGAAATCTCTCAAACCGAATGACCTATCTTTTGGGCTGTGACAATAATACCACATTTGAACAGAATCAACTCTTTTCATCCGCTCATTCTGACAGCAAAGAATATCTACATGCTTATGCCCATGTGCTTCCTCTTATATAGCATTGCAGATATGTATCTACATCATGTGGGTGAGGCAACATAGAGCATTTTTAAAATACTGTTTATATCTATAGCAATTCCTTATCTGCTCAACATTAGAATGTTGTTACTACTTTTGGGGAATAATGCTAAAATTGCCCCCTCTCCTGCAATTTATAACTCATCTTTTACTAACTTTGCTCTTTGTCATTCAAATGACCCGTTTCTGTACTTTTATACCATTTTCTGTGGGTACTTACATTACTTTGTTCAAATGAACTAATATCCAGAACCTCTCTTCTCTTCTTAAATCAGAGTAGTAGCTGGCAACATTTATTCACTATCCAGTTCTAACTTACTTGTTTTTTAGATTGGTAATGATCTACACTCAGTTGATTTATCTTTTGGAGATTGTAACATTGGACCACTGAAGATTCTTGAAGGGTAAGAAAGGTGAATTATTGGACTTTCCCTACAGTCAGAGCATATTGGATTTGCTGATGTCTCTATGAAATGTGGTGTTCCTAATAATGTACTAAGGGATTGAATGTGAAGTTCATATGGCTGAAATATAATGCCAGTTTAAAGTGTACAACGTATCTTTCCTATGCAGGAAAAGTGGAGTCATTTTCGAAATACGTGTGTATTCAATAACTGAAATACTTCATCTGAATTAGTTCAGATAAAGTGAACAGACATCCTGATGTTTGTCTGTTCACACACAGACATCAGGATGGGTATCTAAGTGCACAGAAAAATAGTGAAACCTTCCTATTCCATCAACAGAACCTAAATCATCTAAGTAAAAATATTACAACTTTTTAAGACAAAAAACTTAGAACTTTTGGCCTAGATTACTGAAATTGTTATGTTAAATAGAAAAGATTTCATCTTGCTTTTATATGACCAGTTCTTAAGAAATTAATTTGATATATTTAAATTTCAGTGGATGCAGTTCTGGAAGAATCACCTAAACGCCAATGTGTATTATTGGTGAATGAAGAATCTCTTCCTGAAGGGAATTCCTCTTCCCCCTCCTCTCTTTTGGTTTCAGAAACAAAAGAAAATTATTCTGAAAATAACGACATTATAGAACTTATCCAAAACCAAGGTACTAAAGGTTTGGCTGCACTTCAGAAGCATAGATCAAATCATTCTGCAAGTAAGTAACTTCGCTGTTGTTCTTCAGAATGTTAACATTTAGGTTTATAGCAGTATATATTTTCATAAAAGGAATGGCAATCAGTATGAAAGAAGCTTCTTTAAGCATTACCTTTTTAATGTGTCAAGCTCAATGGCTCCACAGTTACCCAGTTAATGCACTGCTTGGGCATTAATTACTGTTTGTGTAGTCTGCTGTCTGTCACTTGTATATAATTATCAGTAGTTGCAAGTTTTATCAAGGTTATTCATGCACTAGACAGAATTCTTTTCAACCAAAGCATATCATTATTATTCACTGAGCTATGGGACATGGTGTTTAAAAATCTCCAAAAATGTTGTTAATCCCACTGATTTTGCAAGGGTTTACTAATTCCATTTCATATACTACGATACTTTTCTTTTCCATTGCTGGATGAGACAGCCACATCTTGTTTAATCATCGAATCAAATACTTTTTTCCTCCCCCTCAAATGATATCAGACTGGTATCTTGAAACTTTTGTTTCTTTCTTTTTAGAGCTTTGCTAGTGTACAATCTTGTCATCTGTAGCATTGTAAAATATATGATACTTATTTTCAAGTTTTGATTCTATACTTTGTTCGAAATAATATACTTATCTTGTTTATTTCAACTCGCTTAACTTATTATACTTAACAGTTGTGACTCCGTCATTCTTAATCTGTTGCTTGATTTAGTCTACTACAGTTAATCCTTTCTGTCAATTAGATCCCCCCCCCCTTTTCTCAATGTTGTAAATATGCTAAATCACGTGCACGAAATTCTAAAACATAGGAATTGCCTCTGGCTGGAGTCAATCCCTTTGTCTAAACAGTACGTGTTTTTCTATATTGATTTCTTAAAAATTTATTTATTTATTATGACTGTGGCATCAGAAATCACAGATAAGACTTAAATTATCCTTCCATAAAAAAAACACTCAGCAAGGCACGGAATTATCTCTTACACTTATCACTATATCAAGCAATGCAATACTCAATTCTTCAGTCGTGGCTACTTATCTACCTAGGTCACACAGGTTCAGGCTTTTTATGAGAAGTGCATTGGTATATAGGAATCAGGCAAGTTATTCGACAAACAAAACAATTTATTCATGCTAATTAGAGTACAATAAAGTTAACACTAAGCACACAATCCTTTTTCCTGACTATATACTTCTCAGCAATATTAACTTAGATCTTAATATATCCAATCTAGTTCAACAATTCCCCTTTTAAGTAAACAGGCTAAGGTAATATTTGTGCCTATACTTAAGTCATACAACATAACAGACCTACACATACTATACCACAGGCAAACTTAGACAATAAATAACATTATACTCACATTAACTTTCACCTTGTAACAATGCTATCTTATTTCACACAACTAGGCAAGTTATTTCTCAATGGTTAGCTAATTACCTTCAGTCTTGAAGTATTACTAACAAAAAAAAAAAAAAAAAAAAAAAACAGCTAGAGCACTCTTTGCTACAATTTCTGCCTCTAGTTAAATCACATATAATAGACCTTACTTGGTATTTAGTCATCTAGTCCACTTCAATAGACCCTTGAGATCATTATCATCTTCTTCCTTCTAATATTGCTTACACACACGGGCACCATTTTCCAATATCGACGAGGGCACTTCCACAGGTGGAGATCATCAGAACCTTGGCGGCTGGAAATCCAGTTTATACTTTCTACACTGCATAAACGATCCATGTAGCATCTTCGGCATTTGTTGGCTGGAACGGGCTTCCTTAACCTAGAATTGGCAGGACATACTCGAACTGGGAGCCGGAACAGAAACTGGGCAAAAACGAACTTATCCAGCGACGACCATCGAAACGATCTCTCCTCCTAAGCAGTCTTCTAGCTAACTCGACTCACCTTCACCGAAACGAACGAACCCGCTTCATGATGACTGACCTTCCTCGAAAAAAAACTTCACGTGTTCCCCCCCCCCCCGCTCTTTCGATGTCTCCCCCTTTTATACCGCTCAGTCGACTTTGGGTCTTGCTACCTTTTTACTCCCCCTGGGTATTCATAGAGGTCTTTTCCCCCACCTTTTAGGTCGCTGCATTAAGGTGGGAAATCCTGTACATTCCTGACCTTCGTGTGTGCGATGGCCTTAGGTCTTATTCTTAATCTTGTCTGGGATTTTTTTTTTTGTCTTAACAATCTACTATTACAATTCATTAAGACATTTTTTTCTTTGTCCTTTGTTGTTGTACAGCAAGTGATTAGTTAAATATTAACCAAAATAACAAGTATATTAAATTAATTTGAATTCCTAAGTAAAATCAGTATAGGAAGAATCTAATCTAAAAATTCTGTCTATACAAGATTTTACACTAGAGTCCAGTTTTAACTTGTTGATGCCCAAGATGAATTGAGTTACTTGTTTTATGGCTTTATCATAAAACATTCAAGGACAACTGAATGATTTCAGATTTTGTCTTTATGTTGTGTTTTCATTTATTATTATTATTATTGTGTTATTATATCAATCTGCATATTAAAGGCTTATTTTTGAGGGAAAATGATAGATGAAAAATTTGTTTATTAATTCTCAAATTATTAGAGGTTCCTTATGGGTTAAAGAAAAATAACTGCGAGAAGACCTCCACATCGCCTATCAAGAATGTGGTGAACTGACTGGGTTTTCTGACCTAATGTACAATCCTCACCTTCACATGGTATGTCCCTTTAGTAGATATCTACTGGGTACTGAATGAACAGCATAGGCTGGAAATTTGGGACTTAGCTGATCTTTGTCCTTTTTAATTGCCTTAAATCACAAATGCATATGATGGTTCAACATGATGAGATTTCATGTAGGCTGGGACATTGCCTGGTTAAACTAGGTACTTGCTTTTTTTTTTTTTTTTTTTTCAGGGAGCCAGGGCAAACAGTGAAAAGTCATCTACTGGAACAAGCTCCAGCTCAATATCTAGAAGAAGAATAAACCCACCATCAGAAGAACTGAAGATAGTAACCATCAATATAATATAATATAAGTATTAATGGAACGGAAATTGAGCTTGTAGAAGTACCTCATGGACATCATTACTGAGACAGACGAAAACAGATGAGATCTTGCTGAATAACAAGCATGGGATGTTATTTTCAGGCAATAATGATCAAGGAAAAAGGAGTAGCAATAGCATTCAACACCAAACATCAAGATTAACTTCTCGATTGGAAAGCAGTTTCAAGTAGTTATGTGGACAAACTTCAAAATTGGGAAATGGACAATGAAACTTATTTGTGCCTATGGTCCCATAGAAGATTTTTCTAAGGAAGAGGTGGAGGAATTTTTTGAGTCATTTGATGAACAGGCAGCTAACGTAAAGAAGATAGAAAAAGTGGTCCTTGTTTGAGATCTGAACAGCAGAGTGCAAAATGAATCCCATCAGGCATATAGGAACATTTTGAAAAAAATTGGAGAGGGCAAAGCTAATAATAATGGTTAGTATTTACTGGACTTCTAGGCAAAGGACTACTCATTACTTCAACATAAAGATCCGTACAAGTTCATTTGGAGAGAAGATACAAGAAATAAGAAAAGCCTCATTGACTACATCATTGTTAATAGTGATATCATGTTCATTCAGGATATAAGAGGATTTGAAATTGGAAGTGACTGTTACTTAGTATTAAACAGGATAAAAATGGATATCACATTGAGAAGAACAATATGTAAGAAAGTTTTTAAAGATAATTAAAGCTGAGTAGCTTTTACAGGTAAATTATGGACTTGACTATACAAACATTATTGAAGAAAAAATGAAACAAATTGAACACAAGTGCCAAACCTGAGTCTCAGTGGCAAACTCTAAAGAAAACATTGATTCAGCTAGGGAGGTATGTGGTGAAGTTGTCTGCAAGGATAGAAAAATAAGAACACCATGGTGGACATAAGTTAAAGAAGCAGTCCTGGATATGAAGAAAATATACCAAAAGTTCCTAGCCTAGCAAGTAATGTCAGCAGATGTCTTAAAAGAATAGAGAAAAATGTAAGAGAACTGAGCTATGTGTAAAAGTAGATAAACAAAAGTAATGAGAAGACTGGTAAGAGTATAGAAAATAAATATGAGAAAGATGGCAAAATGTTCTGGAGGCTATTGAAGCTTAAAAATGGAAGATATATTACTCTAAAAGGAAACAAAGATGATAGAGGTGACATGAAAACTGATGATAAGGACTGTATATAAGCAGATGACAAATAACTCTTCATATTATTTAAATTAAGGAGATATTAAATCCCACATTGTTTTAAAACTGATTAAGAAACTCAAAGATTGGAATCGGAGAGTTTCATGCCAAATATAGTAAACTATAAAAATATCAGTGATTAATAGCGTGAGCTAATGCAAGTAGTCCTAGAACGTAGTACAAACACGTTCAACTCGTTGCAAAGGTGGGTAAAGTTCTGATCGTTATTCTTGGTATTTTCCATAATGTAAAAACACATTTCCTAGGAAATGTATGCTGTTATTACATTATGGAGGGAGGTCACTACCCAGACCGGTTTCAGCCTTTTTTGAGGCTTCATCAGTGAGTAGCTAGACCAAATAGATACCAAAGGGTATAGCAAAAAGAACTTAATTACTCTTATATACGAGTTGTCAAACAGGTGTACCCATTAAATTACTTAAATATAAAGAGCCAATAGGCTTCATTTCGGTGATATAAACATTATGGAGGGAGGTCACTACCCAGACCGGTTTCAGCCTTTTTTGAGCCTTCATCAGTGAGTAGCTAGACCAAATAGATACCAAAGGGTATAGCAAAAAGAACTTAATTACTCTTATATACGAGTTGTCAAACAGGTGTACCCATTAAATTACTTAAATATAAAGAGCCAATAGGCTTCATTTTGGTGATATACACATTATTTAAATTAAGGGGATATTAAATCCCACATTGTTTTAGAACCGAATAAGAAACTCAAAGATTGGAATCGGAGAGTTTCATGCCGAATACAGTAAACTATAAAAATATCGGCGATTAGTAGCGTGAGTTAATGCATGCAGTCCTAGTACATAGTACAATACTGGGCAACTCGTAGCAAAGGTGGTAAAGTTTTGATCATTATTCTTGTTATTTTCCATAATGTAAAAACACATTTCTTAGGAAATGTATGCTTTTAAATAATATTTATATCGCCGAAATGAAGTCTATTGGCTCTTTATATTTAAGTAACTCATCATAATTTCTTACACTGAGCAAGCACAAAATTCTCATTCTTCACACTGTTGTTTCATTTAAAGAACTTATCATTTTAAGGGTCAAGGGGTGCTTAAGGGTCAAAGCTGTATAACTGAGAGGAGACCTCCACATAGCCTTTAAAGGAATGCGGAGAACCAACCAGGGCTTCTGACCTAATGTCCAATCCTCACCTTCTCGTGGTGCACCCTGTTGGGTATCTACTTTGATACTGAACGAACGAGGATGGGCTGGCAATTTGGGATTTAGCCGACCAAATTGTATTCTTATTGGTTAAACCAAAATAAAAAAATGATGGTACAACATGACAAAATTTCATGCCGGCTGGGGCGTCGCCCGGTTAAACAAGGCCCCCGTTGTTTTCGCCAGGGAACCAGGGCAAACAGCGAAAAGTCAGCTACTGGAACAAATCTGAAAACAAACCCCAACTCAACATCACCAAAGTTAAAGATCGGTACTATCAACGTAAGAAGCCTGAATGGCAAAGAAATGGAGCTAGCTGAGGAATTAGATAAGTACCAGATCGACATAATAGGGGTGACTGAAACAAAAAAGACCAAAACTGGTGAGATCTTTCTGAGCAATAAATACAAAATGTTATATTCAGGTAATAACAATCAAGGAAAAGAAGGAGTAGCCATAGTATTCAACACAAAATACGAGGCTAATCTTCTTGAATGGCAGTCAGTCTCAAGTAGAGTAATGTGGGCAAATATGAGAATGGGGAACTGGACAATGAGGCTTATTTGTGCCTATGGTCCCACAGAAGGTTCTACTAAGGTAGAAGTGGAGGAATTTTTTGAGGCTTTAGAAAAAGCAACTGACACAATGAAAAAGGAAAAGTTGGTCCTTGTTGGGGATCTAAATAGTAGAGTAGGAAATGATTGTAAGACATACAAAAATATTTTGGGAAAATTTGGAGAAAAGAGCAAAGCTAATAATAATGGCAAATATCTGTTGGATTTCTGCTCAGGACATGGACTGGTTATTACTAACACCATGTTCCAACATAAAAATGTGCACAAATTCACATGGAGAGAAGAGGCTAGGAATAAGAAAAGTCTCATTGACTATGTTATTGTTGATAGTGATGTTTTCTTCCTGGTGCAGGACACCAGAGTGTACAGAGGATTTGAAATTGGAAGTGATCACTATTTAGTCTTGAGCAGGATAAAATTGAATTTCATATTGAAAAGAATAACATGTAAGAAAGTTTTAAAGCAAATAAAAGTTGAGCAGCTCTCAGATGTAAACTGTAGACTAAAATACAGAAATATTATTGAAAAGAAAATGAAAGAGTTTGAGAACAGGAATCAAACCTTGGAGATTCAGTGGCAAACTCTGAAGGAAACATTGATTGATTCTGCCAGAGAGGCATGTGGTGAGGTTGTGTGCAAAGATAAAAAAATCAGAACTCCCTGGTGGACACAGGAAGTTAAAGAGGCAGTGAAGGAAAAGAAGAAAGCATATCAAAAGTTCCTGGCAAATAAGTCAGCTTTTACTCTTACAGAATACAGAGACAAATGTAAGAAAGCTAAACAGTGTGTAAAACTAGCTAAACAAAAGTCATGGGAGGACTTTGGCAAGAATATAGAAAATAAATATCAAGAAGGTGGCAAAATATTCTGGAGGTTGTTGAAGAAGCTTAGGAATGGAGGAAAGAGTGCTGTAAAAGGAATTAGAGATGATAAAGGTGAAATGAAAACAGGAGAAAAAGATATCCTTGAAGTATGGAGTAATTACTTTGAAAAACTGCTAAATGAAACAAGCAGTGATGACAGCACAGTGATAAAAAAAACACTGACCAGGCATGCAGTCAGGAATACATATCCATACTTGAAGTAGAAAAAGCCATCAAAGGCTTGAAATGTGGAAAGGCAGCAGGAGTAGATGATATTCGACCAGAAATGCTGAAGTATGGTGGTATAAGAGTCTTACAGTGGCTGCACTGCATAGTTCAGAAAGCCTGGACAGAGGGACGAATTCCCGATGATTGGAGTAGTTCTCTCATAGTACCCATATATAAAAAGGGAAATAAAACTGAATGTGAGAATTACAGAGGTATTTCCCTACTGAGTGTTCCTGGCAAGATCTATGCAAGTATACTTGAGAAACGGTTGAGAAGAATTGTGGAAGAAAAGCTTGGTGAAGAACAAGCTGGATTCAGGCCAAATAGAGGCTGTCAGGATCAGATCTTCACTTTACAACAAATAGTCGAGAAAGCATGGGAATATAAGAAAGATCTGTATTTAAGTTTTGTTGATTTGGAAAAGGCATATGACAAGGTGCCAAGAGAGAAGCTATTCAATACGCTGCAGTTATATGGTGTCAATGGGGCATTATATCAAGCAATACTTAGTCTTTATTTGAGTTGTGAGTCAGCAGTTAGAATTGAAGGAAATACAGGAAGATGGTTTAATGTTAAATCTGGTGTGAGACAAGGATGTACATTATCCCCTCTGTTATTCATTATCTATATGGATCACATTATGAAGGAATGTGGTATTAAACCTGATATCAAAATTGGAGATGATAATGTCATCATTTTGCTTTATGCGGATGATGTTATACTTCTAAATAAATCCGCTACAAGTCTGCAAGATTCTCTGACTAAATTTGAATAGCTGTTGTAATAGATATGGTATGAAGGTCAGCAATAAAAAGACAAAGACATTGAAAATAGACAGAATCATTGAAAATGTCAACTGTGTTGTGAATGGAGAACCTGTGGAACAAGTAAAACATTTCAGCTACTTAGGCACAATTTTTACTGAAGATGGTAAACTAAATATAGAAATAGACAACAGAATCAGCAAAGCTGGTATCGTGGGAAGCCAATTGAATAAATTCATATGGAATAAGAAAGAAATTAGTCGGAACACTAAATTAGCTGTATACAAGACTGTGTTCAAACCAATTTTAACTTATGGATCTGAGAGCTGGGTCAGAAGTAAAACACTTGAACAAAGACTAGAGACCACAGATATGAGAGTCCTGAGAAAGATTAGAGGCGTGAACAGATGGCATCAATGGCAATATCATATTAAAAATGAGGATATTAGGAAAGAACTTGACATTGTCAGCATCCAGGAATGCGTTAGCAGAGCTAATCTCAGATGGTATGGTCACTTAAATAGAATGGGAGAGGAAAGATTAGCAAAACAAGTGTTCTCTGCCAGGTTGGCAGGAAAACGACCCAGAGGAAGACCAAGATATAGGTGGATTGATACGGTACAAAGTGCCTTAGACGATAGAAATATAAGATCTGATAATGTTGGAGTCTTGACAAGTAACAGACTGATTTGGAGGAAAATTGTAGATAGGAAGTTAGTAATGATGTAATTTTTTCATGTAGTACTGTCATATCCTGTACACCCCTTGAGGGTACATGGCAGGAATTTGATGATGATGATGATCATTTTAATCTTTCATGTTGCATTCTTCTTCTAAACAAGGATTAGGCATTTATATCTACTAGCTTTATTGTTTTTCCTTCCTACTGCTGGTCTTTCTTAATCTATATTTATGCCCATCTTTTTGTAGTCAGTATCTTTCTATCCTCTATAAATGTCCCATTTCTTTTGGTATTGATCTTTTCATTTAATTCTAAATAATTTTCTATTGAAGTATTCATTTTTATATGATTATATATTGTACAATCTCCCATTCCTAAATTAATCATATAAAATCCCTTTTTGATATCTCCAATTTTGAATGTTTGGCCATGAATGCTGTTTAATATCCTAATTTTCCATTTTAAAAATTATTTCTGTTGTGTTTGATTTTCAATTGCTATTTCTGATTAAATTGTCAGATAAGATTAGAAATGGTTTCAATGAAGTCTGTGTATTATGAGAGGCACTCGTTAAATGAGTTTCCCCATACACCAGTGATCACACCATTTAATGATTCTGCCATTGATGCCACCAGTTCACTCCTCCAATTTTTCTCAGAACCCTCATATCTGTTTTCTCTTGTGTTTGATCAGATGCTTTATTTCTAACCCAGCTCTCAGATCCATAACTTTAAACTGGCTTGAACACTGTTTTATATACTGCTAGTTTGTGTTTTGGCTAATTTCTCTCTTATTCCATATAAATTTATTCAGCTGGCTACCCATTATACCAGTTTTGCTTATTCTGTTGTCTATTTCAAAATGTAATCTACTATTCTCACTAAAAACTGTGCCTAAGTAGCTGAGATATTTTACTTGATCTATAAGCTCTCCATGAGTACAGAAACACTTCAGAATCGGAAGTGTTTCTGTACTCCTGCCTATTTTCATACTTTGGTCTTTTTATTGCCGATTTTCCTGCCAAATTTGTTATAACTGTTATTCAATTTAGTTAGAGAATCCTGGAGAGTTGCACTAGATGTGTTTAGGAGTACATCATCTGCATAAAGCAAAGAGCTAAGTTTGACATCTCCAATTCTAATATCAGGCCTAATGCCACTTTCTTTCATAATCTTATCCATATAGATGAATAAGAGTGGAGATAATGTGAATCCTTGTCTTACCCCTGATTTTACATCAAACCATCTTCCTGTATTTCTTTCAATTCTAACTACTGACTGAAACTGAAATAAAGACTATGTATTACTCTGCATAATGTTCCATTCATCCTAGATAATTATAGCGTTTTGAAAAGCTTTTCTCTGGTCACCTTGTGGTATGCCTTTTCCAGATCTACAAAAATTAAGTACAGATCCCTGTCATATTCCCACAATTTCTCAATTTATTGGTCTTAAAGTGAAAGTCTAATCTTGACAACCTCTATTTGGCCTGAACCCAGCATGTTCTTCTCCAAGTTCCTCTTCCACAATCTTTCTCAACCTATCTTCAAGTATGCTTGCATAAATCTTACCTGGAACACTTAATAGAGAAATTCTTCTATAATTCTTACATTCAGCTTTATTCCCTTTTTTTTTATAGATGAGTACTATGAGAGCTCTACTCCAGTCAATCAAGAATTTGTGAATTATGCAGTGTAGTCACTGCAAAACTTTACTTTTGCAGTGACTACACTACACTGCATTTCTTGTCGAATATCATCTACTCCGGCTGCCTTTCCACATTACACGTTTTTCACAGGTTTTTCTACCTGAAGTATTGATATGTAATCCTCTTGCCTTCCTTTTGAAGTCTGCAAAACCTCACCTGCTTTTTCTGCTTTTTCCTCTTATTTGAATTTCCCCAAATACACATTCTTCAATTCCTTTTGGCTTAAGGGTAGCATTTGTACATATGCTTGCCTCGATGTGCTATACCAACTGCACAGACCAAGCGTGTGAAGATGCTTAGACGTCTGCATGAGACAATCAACCTTATACAAATTGTTCACATGCCCACCAGAGTACCAGATAATCCTAAACAGTTTCCGAAATCTCTGGACCTCTTTTCTCACCAGTGATCCCTCCAAATATACTGTAAGGATGTATCTCCTTTAGATAAATCAGACCACAGCCTTGTGTTTCTGTCTTCCTCACTGAGCAATACCCACACAGCCATTCTCACCCAAGAGTCATCTGGCATTATAAGAATGGCAAGTGGAATGACCTCCAAGATTTCTGTGCTTCATTCCCATGGTCAGACTATTGCTTTCAATCTTCCAACCCAAGTATATGCACTGAACACATCACTGAAGTAGTCTTCTCCAGAATGGAAAGAAACACATGTTCCTCATTCTATGCTAAATTCCCATCGGTAAATAATCCCTGGTTCTTTAAAAGGTGTGGCAAGGCTGTACAAATGAAGAACCAAGCATACCATAACTAACTATCATCACCTTCTCTCACTGCTTACACCAAAGCCTGAAACAGCTGCAAGGAAATCATCAATGAATCAAAAACCAATTTCCACAGAGCCAAAAGCAGGAAACTTGCATCGTGCCCAAACAGCAGCCATTCATTCTAGTTTCTGGCCAAAGCACTTAGCCAAAATTGGCCAACACTGCTCTCTCCACTTTTGCACCCAGATGGGTCTTGCTTCAATACCCACAGAGAAAGCCAGTCTATTGACATCACACTTTTCCTCAAGTGCCTCCCGTGACCTTTCACCAGGAAGTGATCAGAAAAATCCTATCCAGATTAAATACCAAATTCGATAATAAATAGTCCACTGTGTCTGATGACATTCCTCCAATTGTTCTGAAGATTTGTACTGTAGAGTTGATTCCTATTCTATGTTGCTTTGTTATGCTTTCTTACTCCACTGACATCTACCCTATGACCTGGAAAGCCCATATCCAACCTATGCCCTAAGAAAGGTGACAGATCCTTACCATCAACCTATTGCCCTGTCTCTCTTACCTCAGTCCTCTCTTAAGTAATAGAGAGAACCATCAACAGACAACTCCTGTGCTCTTGAAAATAGTCAACTAATAAATGACTGCCAGTATGGATTATACCAATGCCGCTCAAATGCTCACCTATGTCATACACCTCTGAATAAGTACCATGGAAAAATTTTGCAATTTCAAAGTGGTTGCACTAGATATCACCAAGGCCTTTAATCAAATCTGGCACAAGGGCTTATGAAATAAACTTCCATCATTTGATCTGTCTCTTGACTTCTGCAACTGGGCTGCTAGTTTTCTCACTGGATGCACATTGCTTGTTGATAGTTTCCTATTGTCTAACTATGCAACTAATGCTGGCATCCCACAAGGTTCTGTCCTTTCACCCATACAGTTTCTTCTGCACATCATTGACCTGCTCCAGTTGACCATCAATCCAATATACAGTCTTGCTGATGATAGCATGCTACATTCCTCCTTCTCACTTGACAAAAATCACAACTCGCAGAACAACCTCTGCAAGCTGAAATTCTGATCTCCAAACCACTTTTCAATAGGGCTCAGATAACTTCATTTCAATACCTGTAATACAGTTTTCCCTTATTTTCCACAAACAAAACCTTATTATACCTGCCCTACCTTTGACAACACCCAAAATTCTAAGCAAAATGAGATCTCTCCTTGGGATTATCTGGACAACAAGATTTCCTTGGCATAGGCACATTATCACCATTGTCTCTTAGGCATCCAAAAAATTTTAGATTTCTCATTAATTCAAGGCATTACTTTACCCATGAACAACTATTATCTCTGTATAAATCTCAAATCTGCTTGTCCATTGAGTACTGCTTGAACATATGAGGGGGTGCCCCTAAGAGCTCCTTAAAAATACTTGATGTAGTTCAGAAAAGAGCAGTCAGATTGATTAATGATTTCTATTACTAACTTGCTCCAATTGCTCTTGCACAGGTGTCTAGTATCTACTTGCATTCATCTTCTATAAATATTTCCATGGTAAATGTTCTTCAGAATTGTCATTGATAATTCTCTCTCTCTACCAAATCCATTGAAACACGTGGAGCTTGCCATCTAACATCCTTCAATAAAAGCTCCATAATTATAGAACAAGTTTCTTTTCCTCATTCATTCCTATTGCTGCTGTATTGCAAAACTGCCCTCCTTCTCACATGTCTCCCAAGGAATATGATATATCATCATAATCAAATTCCTGCCATGTACCCTCAAGGGGTGTACAGGATATGACAGTACTACATGAAAAATTTACATCATTACTAACTTCCTATCTACAATTTTCCTCCAAATCAGTCTGTTACTTGTCAAGACTCCAACATTATCAGATCTTATATTTCTATCGTCTGAGGCACTTTGTACCGTATCAATCCACCTATATCTTGGTCTTCCTCTGGGTCGTTTTCCTGCCAACCTGGCAGAGAACACTTGTTTTGCTAATCTTTCCTCTCCCATTCTATTTAAGTGACCATACCACCTGAGATTAGCTCTGCTAACCCATCATGGATGCTGACAATGTCAAGTTCTTTCCTAATATCCTCGTTTTTAATATGATATTGCCATTGATGCCATCTGTTCACGCTTATAATCTTTCTCAGGACTCTCATATCTGTGGTCTCTAGTCTTTGGTCAAGTGTTTTACTTCTGACCCAGCTCTCAGATCCATAAGTTAAAACTGGTTTGAACACTGTCTTGTATACAGCTAATTTAGTGTTCCGACTAATTTCTCTCTTATTCCATATGAATTTATTCAACTGACTTCCCACCATACCAGCTTTGTTGATTCTGTTGTCTATTTCTATATTTAATTTACCATCTTCAGTAAAAATCGTGCCTAAATAGCTGAGATGTTTTACTTGTTCCACAGGATCTCCATTCACAACACAGTTGACATTTTCAATGATTCTGCCTAATTTCATTGTCTTTGTCTTTTTATTGCTGACCTTCATACCATATCTATTACAACAGCTATTCAATTTAGTCAGAGAATCTTGCAGACTTGTAGCGGATTTATTTAGAAGTATAACATCATCTGCATAAAGCAAAGAGCTGACATTAACTTCTCCAATTTTGATATCATGTTTAATACCACTTTCCTTCATAATGTGATCCATATAAATAACGAATAACAGAGAGGACAATCTAGATCCTTGTCTGACATTAGATTTAACATTAAACCATCTTCCTGTACTTCCTTCAATTCTAACTGCTGACTTACAACTAAAATAAAGACTAAGTATTGCTTGATATAATGCCCCATTGACTCCATATAACTGCAGTGTATTGAATAACTTCCCTCTTGGCACCTTGTCATGTGCATTTTCCAAATCGACAAAACTTAAATACAGATTTTTGTTATATTCCCATGCTTTCTCAACTATTTGTCGTAAAGTGAAGATCTGATCCTGACCGCCTCTATTTGGCCTGAATCCAGCTTGTTCTTCACCAAGCTGTTCTTCCACAATTCTTCTCAA
This sequence comes from Typopeltis vanoorti, assembly GCF_054136105.1. Classification (NCBI taxonomy): domain Eukaryota; kingdom Metazoa; phylum Arthropoda; class Arachnida; order Uropygi; family Thelyphonidae; genus Typopeltis; species Typopeltis vanoorti. Next base: position 21,322,532 of record NC_143566.1, read on the forward strand.
CCGTTTCTCAAGTATACTTGCATAGATCTTGCCAGGAACACTCAGTGGGGAAATACCTCTGCAATTCTCATATTCAGTTTTATTTCCCTTTTTATATATGGGTACTATGAGAGCTCTACTCCAATCATCGGGAATTTGTCCCTCTGTCCAGGCTTTCTGAACTATGCAGTGCAGCCACTGTATGACTTATACCACCATACTTCAGTATTTCTGGTCGAATATCATCTACTCCTTCTGCCTTTCCACATTTCAAGCCTTTGATGGCTTTTTCTACTTCAAGTATGGATATATATTCCTGACTGCATGCCTGGTCAGTGTTTTTTACCACTGTGCTGTCATCACTGCTTGTTTCATTTAGCAGTTTTTCAAAGTAATTACTCCATACTTCAAGGATATCTTTTTCTCCCGTTTTCATGTCACCTTTATCATCTCAAACTCCTTTTACAGCACTCTTTCCTCCATTCTTAAGTTTCTTCAACAACCTCCAGAATATTTTGCACCTTCTTGATATTTATTTTCTATATTCTTGCCAAAGTCCTCCCATGACTTTTGTTTACCTAGTTTTACACAGTGTTTAGCATTCTTGCATTTGTCTCTATATGATATATGAGCCTTCAAATCCAATATAAACAAGTTCCTCATTTCTGAATTTTCTTCCCATACATGGTATGTACTATAAATTAACCTACGAACCTTTTGTGTATGGACTGAACATAACTGTTTCCTCGTCAAGTGAGACGGACTTTGGTGCAAAGTCCGTCTCACTTGACGAACTTTGCACCAAACAAATCATAACTCATAGAACAACAACCTCTGCAAGCCTAAATTCAAGTACTGTACTTAATTACTGTTTTTCTTTAAATAAATAAATAACATTAAAAAAAAGCATATATTCTATATGTGATTAAAAATGATACTAGGTTAATGTCAGTGTTTAGGAATGCAATTAAAGTTGTAAACCAATAGTTAAAATTAATGGGACTAAAAGAAGATGGTTTGTGAAATCAGGAGTAAGACAGGGTGCATAATATCTCCACTCTTATTCCTTTACTATAGAGATCACATTATGAAAGAAAATAGCATTAAACCTAATATCAGAATCAGAGATATCATCCTTAGTTTATGAAGGTGACATTTTAGTCCTATATAAATCCAGTGTCCAGGATTCTTTAACTAAATTGAATAACAGCATTAACAAATTAGGTATGAAAATTAGCAAGAGCATGAAAAACTTCCACTGCATTCTCATAAAATATTTCAGCTATTTAGGCACAATTTTTGATAAGGATGACAAATTACATATGGAAATGAACAATAGAAAAACAAGGCTGGTATGGTGGGAAGCCAATTTAGTAAATTTATATGGAATAAGAGAAATTACCAAGGCACTAAACTAGCCATATACAAGACAGTGTTCAAACCACTTAAGAGGGTGGGTCCCAAACTCTGCAGCATAGCACTCTTATGTGCCATGAAATATTCCAATATTTTTACTAAAATGACGCTTAGCCCACGTGGTTTTAGAATACTTCTTACATAAATCGTTTGTGAATTTTAAATAAGTGTTTCATTTAATTTTTTAACTTGAATAACTGCTCACTACAACTGCTAGGTAGGCCTGTGTTCTGATTTTGGGTGCCATGGAAAAATCCTGGTACACTAAGGACACAGTGAAGTGAAAAAGTTTGGGAACCACTGACTTAAGATATGGAACAGAGAGTTGGTAAATAAAACAGTTGATCAGAGACTACAAATACAAGCGTTGTGAGAATTATGGTAGTGAACAGGTGGCATCGATGGCAAAATCATTAAAAAAATGAAGATATTAGGAAAGGAGTAACCTGACATCGTTAGCATTCAAGAATATGTTAACAGAGTTAATCTAAGGTAGTATGGTCGCTTTGCATAAATTGGGAAAGGAAATATTAGTAAAACATGTATTCATTGTCAACAAATAGTACCCAAGAAGACAAAGATCTAGGTGGATTGATGCAGTCAGAAGATTTCAGACATGCAGCAATTTACTAGCTGAGTTACTGATACAAGCAGTTAACCGGGATGTCTTCTTTTGCATATGGTGGTGAAAGTTGTTAGATTTGTTTTTCTAATGCATTTTAATTTTTTGTGTCATTTATAAATAATTATATTCTGGATACCAAAAAGTGCTTTCTCTGGCAAGCAAAACAATACACAAATTGTTTTATGCATAAATATTTTTATTATTTAAAATGTGTGACACTAGCATTGTCTAATTTCAGAAGTTTTACAAATTTACACATGGGTGTACTACAGTAGAAGTATTCCAAGTGCAAGGGTTAGAAAATCGATGAAAATCTCTGCATTTGACTAGTTCAAAGAGGTTCAAGGCTAGGTAACATTATTCTTCATGGCAAAGGTCATCAGAGATTGTTTACTTCAATCAGAATTCACAAAATCAATGCATAATCCTGGGTTAAGTAGACTTCTGCTCCTCTAGAACTTTGAGCTAGTTCTAGAAGAGTATACAATCAGTTCCAATCTGTCTTCTTAACAAGATGCGAAAGCATGCAATTCTACATGAGTACTGCCTAGCAGTGAACAATTAAAACCTGTGTCCCTACAACAAACTGCACGCTGCACTTCAAATGCAACAGGAAGAAATCAAAGAACTAGAAATGGTGCTTCACTGTAGTTGGACAAAGTTTTTTTTTTTTTTTTTGCATGAATTAAGATCATACAGCAGTGCTTATATCTATTGAATAATTTTTATAATTTCGTGAATGATTCTTGCATACTGGCCTGATTGGCAGAACAGATTGATTTTGCTCTCCAACAAGCAGGCTATGGACTTTGAATACCTCTGTGATATGGATGTTTTGTGAATGGCTTTGGGTGGTAGAGGAATTTTATTGTCCAGGGTGAAATAACCATCTTGTTAATTAGAGATCTTAAAGTGTCTTGAAAAATTAGTTTTGTCTGTAGTGTAGGTTACCTGACTCCTTAACCCACCCACAATAGTGAATGTATGATATGTTTACATCCTTTTGTGGGTAAGTGGGATTGATAGAAAAGTAATGTTAGAATCAAAATTTTGAATAACAGTGTCTTTTTTTTAAGAGATGATTGAAAGTGTCTTTTATTGTATATGATTTCTCAAAGTATCATTACCCTCCATGGAATTCTTGTTAGTTCTGTGAAATATATGAAAATAGAAGTGTATAAATTGCTATTTTAAAATATTTAAAGAAATCCTTATTCTTGTAAACACAGCTGTTGTATGCCCATCCTTCAGCATGTTCCAGTAGTTTAAGAATTCTACCTTATGGATGTTCTCTCTGCATTTATAATGATAATAGCAATTATTATTAAGAGGGACCTCCAGGGAGTTGGGGACTCATCGCGGGAGGCCACATACTTATTCTTGAATTAATTTATGCTGCTTGCACATACCACATCCAGTGGCAATCCATTTCAATCACGCACCACCCTGAGAGAAAAAGCTAGTCCTTATCCCCTTCTTAGTGGAATTCATTCTCAGCTTCAAAGGATGCCCTCTTGTCCTTTTCCCCACCCTCCATAAAATGAAAAATTTCATCAATCCTATCACCCCACTTTCTCTTGTTTTGCTAGTATCTGCAGTCTATAAATTCTCAATCTGTCTTCATAATCATTATTCCACAATCCTGATATCATTTTAATACACTTCTTTGCATTCTCTCCACTGTGTCAGAATCGCAACAGAAACCAGGAGACCAGATCTACGCAAAAGAGTCCAAGTTAGGTCTTATCAAGGAATTTGTAAAGGCCTTGTATGCAAAATGACATCCTTATCTTTTACATGTTGAAGTTCATTTCAGCATTGCAATTATCTTTTGAGTTGTATTTGCATTCATTGTTACATGCTCCCTGAACTTCAACTTGCTATCTACTAATACTTCAAGATCCTTTGCCTGATCAATTTCTTCTAGCATAATCCAATCAATATAATACAACATTGGATATCTAATCACACCAAAGTGCATGACTTCACTTTTACTGACATTGAACTGACATCCATTTTCCTATGCCCACAATTCCAACCTATTCAAATCATTCTGCAAGTACTGCTTATCAGCAGCATGCCTGATTACCCTACCTATCTTTGCATCATCAGCAAATCCTTCCCAATATCATTAATGTACAGATTGAATAACAGTTGAGTAAGGACTGATCCTTGTGGTACACAACTAGTTACCTTAAAGCTTGCAGACTCACATCCCCCGTATACCACTTTTTTGATAGTCAGTTAGCCATCCTCTTAACCATACTAATATTTTATAATCCAAACCCATATTCTCCAATTTATGCAAGCCTTCCATGCTATATTCTGTCAAAAGCCTTAGCAAAATCCAAAAGTATCATGGTGTATCCATTTCCCTTGTCTGGTTCAATGGTCACATTGTTATAGAATGTGAGCAAGTTGCTAAAACATGGCTTTCCCTTAGTAAACCCACTGTTCATTGCAAAGTAGAGATTCTCTGTCAAACTATTTCTGAATGTGAGCTCTGACCAACTTTTCCAAAATATTCACCACCACTAGTGATACTGAGTGGTTGATAGTTGGATATGTTGATCTTTACGCCATCCTTGTGCAATGGGATTACCATACATTCTTTCCATTCCTGCAGAATCTTCCCTGTTCTGAGACTAAAGTTATTTTATCCTAATCAAAGGAATAGCTAGTTCAGCTGAACGCTCTTTTAGCACCCTTGCTGTTATCCCATCAGTCCCTGTTGCTGAATTCTCATTCAGTTTGTTCAACAGCACTAATACTTCCTCCTCATACACCTAAGTTTCTTCATTCAGTGAAGAGAGTTGAACAATATTTCTACATCTGTCACCCTCATACCATCTGCATTCAGTAGAGTTATTCTTTCATATTCATTTATTTTATTTTATTTTTTTTTATTTGTAATATAACAATAGAATTCTTTGGGGATTTCTGTAGCTTTCAGAGCTAGTTTTCTTTTCACACTCAGACAGCTTTCTGATAATGCAACATTTTAAGTATTTTTTTAAATGCTGCTTCCCATGCACTGTCGATATTCTTCCGATCCAGCTGCCGATACCATTCCACTGAACATAGTAGTATACCGCTCAGCTGGTCATAATTTCCTGCTTTGTAGTTTACCATGTAACCTTTTTTGAATGGAACATTCATGAACTTAGTGAATACTGCATGATCATTGTCACTGAGGCAAAATAGATAAGTCTTTAACTGAAACACCCTCTGACACTATAATCAAATCTCACACTCTTTGACCTCTAGTTCCTTCTGTCACATGCAGCTTGAAGAAGTTGTCTTGCAACAGCTCAATAAATTCAGTTTTATTCTTCTCATGAGGTTTTACTGCTATGCAATCAATATTTAGATAATTAAAGTATCTCGTTATGTTAACTCTTTTCATGCTTATCGTCTATTTGGTGATGCATTTCGCTTCAAATTCACTGCCACGTGAAATACTGTGACTAGTTCTACAATCATAGTTCTCGACACTAACTGGATTCAAGTCATCTTGTATCATTAGTAGCATGCCTTCTCCTCTCCTATCCTCTTTATCCTTACTAAATGTATTTTAGTGTACTCGTAACAAATAACTTCTTCTAGTGTTTGAATTTGTCACAGTGAGAATTGATTATATTTCTCAGCAAAAACTTAAGAAAAATAAAATCTGCAGCAGATGAATACTTTATTCCATCTCATTTCATTTCTCAAATTAATCTTGCTTTCTTCTTTAGCATCAGTAATCAGTAACCTTCTTTCATCCTCCAAACAGGTTATTTGTTATACCGATGGATCATCAGACACCAATATGATCAATGGAGGCGCTGGTGTTCTCCTTCTACTCCCGAAAGGTGAAAAACTTTCAATAAAAGTTGGATCTGGGAGAATCGCTTCCAATTTTACCAGCGCACTCTACGCAATAAATAAAGCACTAGAAGCCTACCTAAATCTATCATCATCTCAACAATCTGAAGGAATTATAATTTACAGTGACTCAAGATCAGCTATGGAGGCAATCAAAAATGGCAATACCAAGCTCACACAAGACATCCATAAACTCTTAAATCATCTAAAGTGTTTAGGTAAAAGTTGCATTTTACAATGGATTCCTGCTCATGTAGGCATTGATCACAACGAAGCAGCTGATAAATTAGCAAAAGAGGCCAGAGAACTCAACCAAGAAACTCATATGATAACTCTTGCTGATGCCAATGCACTAGCAAAAGCTAAACTAATTCCATTGAAATCAGTGATACAACATCAAATTCCCGAGATCAATGCTGACAGAAGGACCTCTACCACGATAGCAAGACTACGAACAGGACATTATAGAGGAATGAAGATCAATACAGATGATACGAGAACATATAGAAACTGCAACAACTGCCCCAATACTGAACTGACACCCACTCACATCTTTACCTGTCCAGCAATTACAGCAGCCTTGCAAGAAATAGATCCTAATCCTGAACAACAGCTCTATACAAACAAAATCACAGACATAGCCAAAGCAGTACAAAGAGCACACGGAAACATCTAAGACTCTTCAAAGGACAAGACAACAACAACAACATCAGTAATCAGTTTTAATAATGGCAAACCGTGAGCAAACTTATAAATACAAAATTAATAACGGAAAAAACTCTCATAAAAAGATTATTTATTAGTATAATTTTTGCCTGTGTGTCACAGGCATCTTCAGTATATTTTAAGCTGAAATTAAACAATAATTGACAATTCCAAAAAGCCCACCTAAGTAGCTAGTGTAAGATAACTAAAAAGGTCAATAAATTTCCTAACAAAAAAAAAAAATTATATATACAATAAAAAGTTAGGAAAGATTAGCTGAATTATAAAGTATTGTCTCCCATAAAGGGGATAGCATAAACCATCAGATCTGTTTAAGTTAGGAGGATGAAGTAAAGTGTGTGAAACTTTACTTTACTTCTCATAAATCGCGTTATGCGAGACTCAAATCACATAGAAACAGTAGGGTTAGATTCCAAAATTTTTTTTTTTTTTTTAAAGATTATATAAACAATGACATATCGAACAAAAAAATATTATGACATATCCAAATACAAACAAATTTATTATAAATTATATGCAAACTTCATTGCACATAATACATAAATGTTTTAGGCAAAATAAAATAAAATGCATAATATAATGGTTATCACCGTCTTCAAAACTAACATTTCGTAGATGTTCTTTATTTATTAGTAGCCGGATGTCTTCATCACTCTATCTCTTGGACATCATTTGTATAATTCTCATTGCATACTTCGGCTGGTTTAGTTATCAACAAATCATTAATAAGACATTGCTTGCTACTATGCTGCAATTTTTTATTAAGTTCATAATATGGAGCTAAACAAATATCCAATTGTCTTGTGACAGTACTACATGAAAAATTTACATCATTACTAACTTCCTATCTACAATTTTCCTCCAAATCAGTCTGTTACTTGTCAAGACTCCAACATTATCAGATCTTATATTTCTATCGTCTAAGGCACTTTGTACCTATCAATCCACCTATATCTTGGTCTTCCTCTGGGTCGTTTTCCTGCCAACCTGGCAGAGAACACTTGTTTTGCTAATCTTTCCTCTCCCATTCTATTTAAGTGACCATACCACCTGAGATTAGCTCTGCTAACCCATCATGGATGCTGACAATGTCAAGTTCTTTCCTAATATCCTCATTTTTAATATAATATTGTCATTGATGTCATCTGTTCATGCCTCTAATCTTTCTCAGGACTCTCATATCTACGATCTCTAGTCTTTGGTCAAGTGTTTTACTTCTGACCCAGCTCTCAGATCCATAAGTTAAAACTGGTTTGAACACTGTCTTGTATACAGCTAATTTAGTGTTCCGACTAATTTCTCTCTTATTCCATATGAATTTATTCAATTGACTTCCCACCATACCAGCTTTGCTGATTCTGTTGTCTGTTTCTATATTTAATTTACCATCTTCAGTAAAAATCATGCCTAAATAGCTGAGATGTTTTACTTGTTCCGCAGGTTCTCCGTTCACAACACAGTTGACATTTTCAACGATTCTACCTATTTTCTTTGTCTTTTTATTGCAGACCTTCATACCGTACCTATTACAACAGCTATTCAATTTAGTCAGAGAATCTTGCAGACTTGTAGCGGATTTATTTAGAAGTATAACATCATCCGCATAAAGCAAAGAGCTGACATTAACATCTCCAATTTTGATATCAGCTTTAATACCACTTTCCTTCATAATGTGATCCATATAGATAATGAATAACAGAGGGGATAATGTACATCCTTGTCTCACACTATAATTAACATTGAACCACCTTCCTGTACTTCAATTCTAACTGCTGACTTACAACTCAAATAAAGACTAAATATTGCTTGATATAATGCCCCATTGACACCATATAACTGCAGTGTATTGAATAGCTTCTCTCATGGCACCTTGTCATATGCCTTTTCCAAATCGACAAAACTTAAATACAGATCTTTCTTATATTCCCATGATTTCTCGACTATTTGTCGTAAAGTGAAGATCTGATCCTGACAGCCTCTATTTGGCTTGAATCCAGCTTGTTCTTCACCAAGCTTTTCTTCCACAATTCTTCCCAACCATTTCTCAAGTATACTTGCATAGATCTTGCCAGGAACATTCAGTTTTATTTCCCTTTTTATATATGGGTACTATGAGAGCTCTGCTCCAATCATCGGGAATTCGTCCCTCTGTCCAGGCTTTCTGAACTATGCAGTGCAGCCACTGTAAGACTTTTATACCACCATACTTCAGCATTTCTGGTCGAATATCATCTACTCCTGCTGCCTTTTCACATTTCAACCCTTTGACGGCTTTTTCTACTTCAAGTATGGATACGTATTCCTGACTGCATGCCTGGTCAGTGTTTTTTACCACTGTGCTGTCATCACTGCTTGTTTCATTTAGCAGTTTTTCAAAGTAATTACTCCATACTTCAAGGATATCTTTTTCTCCTGTTTTCATGTCACCTTTATCATCTCTAACTCCTTTTACAGCACTCTTTCCTCCATTCCTAAGCTTCTTCAACAACCTCCAGAATATTTGGCCACCTTCTTGATATTTATTTTCTATATTCTTGCTAAAGTCCTCCCATGACTTTTGTTTAGCTAGTTTTACACACTGTTTAGCTTTCTTACATTTGTCTCTGTATTCTGTAAGAGTAAAAACTGACTTATTTGCCAGGAACTTTTGATATGCTTTCTTCTTTTCCTTCACTGCCTCTTTAACTTCCTGTGTCCACCAGGGAGTACTGATTTTTTTTTTTTATCCTTGCACACAACCTCACCACATGCCTCTCTGGCAGAATCAATGTTTTCTTCAGCGTTTGCCACTGAATCTCCAAGGTTTGATTCCTGTTCTCAAACTCTTTCATTTCCTTTTCAATAATCTTTCTGTATTTTAGTCTACAGTTCACATCTGAGAGCTGCTCAACTTTTATTCGCTTTAAAACTTTCTTGCATGTTATTCTTTTCAATATGAAATTCAATTTTATCCTGCTCAAGACTAAATAGTGATCACTTCCAATTTCAAATCCTCTGTACACTCTGGTGTCCTGCACCAGGGAGAAAACATCACTATCAACAATAACATAGTCAGTGAGTGAGACTTTTCTTATTCCTAGCCTCTTCTCTCCATGTGAATTTGTGCACATTTTTATGTTGGAACATGGTGTTAGTAATAACCAGTCCATGTCCTGAGCAGAAATCCAACAGATATTTGCCATTATTATTAGCTTTCCTCTTTTCTCCAAATTTTCCCAAAATATTTTTGTATATCTCAATCATTTGCTACTCTGCTATTTATATCCCCAACAAGGACCAACTTTTCCTTTTTCATTGTGTCAGATGCTTTCTCTAAAGCATTAAAAAATTCCTCCACTTCTATCTTAGTAGAACCTTCTGTGGGACCACCATAGGCACAAATAAGTCTCATTGTCCAGTTCCCCATTCTCATATTTGTCCACATTACTCTACTTGAGACTGACTGCCATTCAAGAAGATTAGCCTCGTATTTTGTGTTGAATACTATGGCTACTCCTTCTTTTCCTTGATTGTTATTTCCTGAATATAACATTTTGTATTTATTGCTTAGAAAGATCTCACCAGTTTTGGTCTTTTTTGTTTCAGTTATCCCTATTATGTCGATCTGGTACTTATGTAATTCCTCAGCTAGCTCCATTTCTTTGCTATTCAGGCTTCTTACGTTGATAGTACCGATCTTTAACTCTGGTGATGTTGAGTTGGGGTTTGTTTTCAGATTTGTTCCAGTAGCTGACTTTGCTGTTCGCCCTGGTTCCCTGGCGAAAACAAAGGGGGCCTTGTTTAACAGGGCGACGCCCCAGCCAGCATGAAATTTTGTCATGTTGTACCATCATTTTTTATTTTGGTTTAACCAATAAGAATACAATTTGGTCAGCTAAATCCCAAATTGCCAGCCCATCCTCGTTCGTTCAGTATCAAAGTAGATACCCAACAGGGTGCACCACGAGAAGGCGAGTATTGGACATTAGGTCAGAAGCCCTGGTCGGATCTCTGCATTCCTTTAAAGGCTATGTGGAGGTCCCCTCTCAGTTATACAGCTTTGATCCTTAAGCACCCCATTGAAAGATCATTATCCATAAAATAACTTTCTTGCCAAGTTCAATCCCTGTGCTAATTTCTTTAAATCGAATTCTTTAATGGATTCATCGCAATCAGAATCATTTGGTTCGACGTCATCTATTAATTGTACCAGTTCCTCCTCATTTAAATCTATTTCCCCATCAATTAATTCACTAATTTCGTTTTCAACTATATTGCAAAATCGCTCTAAGTGTCCATTACTATAAAAAATAAATTTTTTACATAAAAAAAGCATTAAATATTGTATGTAACTCACCAAAAAATAAAGTGCTCAGTTTGAGATTAACATAGTTATGATTTTTAATGTGCTTTTCTGGCAGAAAACGAAGACAGTTTTCAACAATAAATATTTTATACAGCAAACAATTGACGTACATGCATACGAAAGGGTATTTCCCCTAAAATAAATTCGCTACTAATAACTACATGCGCGATACGGACAGACACAAATTTAATGAAGATAAAATTTGATTTTTAAGTTGCGCATTGAAAAATATATGAAAAGATAACAACAATTTGTGTAATTAGAGGCAACTGGAAGGGCTCATCATAATGAAAAACATGTCCCCATCCGCAAACACTATGCTACATGCATGTCATAAACAGTTTGTGTGTTGTGCCACAAAATATCTACCTAAATATCCTCTTTCAAAATATCATTTTGCACAACGTGTGTAACAGTTGCCGTCACTGAGTTCAAAAAGCACAAAATTAATATAAAGGAAATTTTCTAAAATAAATAAAGGTGTATGTGTGTGAGAGTTGAAATCAGATCAAATTGCAATTGAGATTTTTGATATCATTAAGACATTTCGAAATGCTAATTTTTCAAATAAAGTTCTACTGAAAAAGTTGCAACTAACATGCCGCATAAGCTTTGTGAAAATGTGACTGTCTGATGCTGAAGCGGTATACATATGCTAAAGCCAGTTCCTGCTGGCAGTTTATGCACATGTGAACACTGGCTAGTGCAACTGTGTTAACGTTTTATTGTCATTAAATAGAATGTAGATAAAAGATTTAGCAAAACATTAATTTTCATGTAAAAATGGTAACCTTTGTTAGTCTCCTTTCCCTATCTCCTGATGCTGTTAGGTTTGCCTTAGAAGACAAAAAATGCAAATTTGTCCTATAAATGAATGAAGTTGCACAGGTCTAACTTCATTTGTTATCAGTTATAAAAAGTGTTATTCTAGAAGTATCTACTTTTTAAGTAGATACTTCTAGAATTCTGATTATATTCACTGATCTTTATTATTCATGCTTTATTATTGATTTCTAGGTGTTTTTTTTCTTTTTTATTATTACTATAGGTAATTCTTCTAAATCACCAAAGAATTCTGGCCCATCCAGCACTTATAAGGTACATAATTTCACTGAGAGTGAATCTTGTTGGTTGTCTGAACGACGCAAGGATCGTTTTGCTGCACTTGCTGCTCGCATTAATCAGTGGGAAGATGACGTAGCTCATCCATCTTTCAATCACGGAAATAAGGAAAATTTTACTTCAAAATTGCCTAAAACTGTTCGTTCAGATACTGAATTAAATAAAATTAACACAACTAATAATACTAACATTTCTGCTTTGCATGAGAGAAGCAGCACTGATAAGACTGCCACTTTGAGGGTTGCATATGGGTGCAAAGATAAACAGTTGTGTCTTGAGCCTGCTAAGGTATGTACTAAAATAAAAGTTCATAATAATGCAGATGTAAGGTCAGAAAATGCACGAAGTTCTTCTGCTTGCAGTTCTTTTAATAATGCTCTTAATAATAACGATAGTTCTGATTTAACTGCTTTAAAACTGGGCAGAAAACAAACTAATAATGATGATAATAAATTTAATGTTCAGGAAGAAAAGCAGCAGCCAATGAACATGGTTAATATTTGGGATAAATCAGTTTTGTCAACACTGGTGAGTGTTGCAATTTTTTTTGTTGCTTACTAGTCTCAATATCTTTTTTAAAAAAATTATTTGCAAACCATTTTTTTTTTTTTTCAGTAGTTACAAAATCAAATTATTTTCTTATTTTATTCAGAATGCAATAGTCTCTAGTAACTTATTGCTAGTGAAAGATAGCAAATAAAGTTATATAATAAAGAATTTAAATTTCCATCTCAAAGATGGAAATTTAAATAAATTTAAAGATTTAAATTTAGTTGATAAAACTCTAATCAGGTGAAAATTTGCAATTTTTCTGTATCAAATGAAAGATGTTTCATGATCAAGTCTTTCAGATATATATATATATACAGGGTGTTCGGGATAAATTTGACATATTTATAATTAATTATATTTTTCCGTAAGTTACATGTATTAACACACACTTCTCTTCATTTAAAAGTTTGGACCCTTCTTCATTCATATACAAGATGTCAGAAAGGATGGATAGCTGGAACCCACCTGAATCATGGAAGAGAATAACTTGTATCATGATGATTCGTGCCCGCCATCAAAATAAGGATATTACGACTGCTGCCCAATGCTCCCTGAATACAGTAAAAACAATCAGGCATGAACTAGAGACTTGCAATGGTGACTACGAGGATGTAGCAAGAAGAAAGATCCCTAGCAGACGATCTGATTGCGTTCGTACAGCAGAATTCCTCGCAAATCTGCAGGAACAGGTGTTGAAGAACCCTGGCATTGGAATTCGGGCTTTGTTCGTGGAGTTGCTAACTGTAGTCAAGCCCTGGATAACAAGGGTAGCCAATGGTAGGCCGTATGTATGGCAGCAGGATTCGGCCCCTTGCCACACCTCTGGGAAAAGTCAAAAATGGTTGTCTGAAAATTTCTACGACTTCACCAGTCCAAATGTTTGGCCTCCAAACTCCCCAGACCTTAACCCCATGGATTATTTTGTATGGGGCGCAGTTGAAAAAGACACCAATCGCACTTCCAGTAATACAAAAGCCCAGTTAATGGATAAAATTAAAACAGTTTTTGCGGCCCTTCCCAGGGAGACTGTAGCATCAGCTTGTTCGAGGTTCCGAAGCAGAATTGAAGCTGTGATCGATGCTAATGGTGGTTATTTTGAGTAAATCTTGTTGATAGTATTGTAATTAACTCTGCCTGTAATGTTTTTTTGTCAATTCATTAAATTTAATAGATACAAAGAAGATTTTCTTTTTCCTTACGAAACTGTCAAATTTATCCCGAACACCCTGTATATATATATATCCCCCACCCCTCTGCTTCTATAAGTAACAAGTGATGAATAAGGAAAATTAAGTCGTCTTATATGTATGTCACAAAAAAAAGTACTGAATAACTACAACAGTACGTGTTATGAAGTAAATAGGTTTATTAACAAAGAAATATGTCTACACCTGATATGTACATCCACAAATATCGGTGGAATCTTGGTCGAACAAAGCATTAATGATGGTAGATTGTGTTCAAAATAGTCACCCTGCCTTTTAAGATAGGTTTTGTAGTATATGCAAAGGTTCTCTCTCACATCTTGGTGAACAAGGGCTGAGACATATGCTGGACATATCATGTACTTTTATCCCTTAGTTCATCAAGGCTTGAAAGTGGGTCTTCATGGTGGAATACCCGTTCCTTCAACACACATCCCAAACGAAGGCCTTTTGTCTTTATGTTTTGTCCAATATTTTGTCTGTGATGTTATCAAGTACACACAACTCTAAGCATTGTAATGTGCAAATAAGCAACACAGAAACATTTGATCAATTAGACTAAGCCTAAAGTTGTTGAAGAGCATATATTTATTGAGGAAAGAAAGAAAAAACCAACCAGAAAGAGCAACAAGATTTTAATCTTGTTGCTCTTTCTGGTTGGTTGCTAAGTCCATTAGGTGCAACTTCTGCCTACCCAAGTTTCCACCACTCTCGCATCCTGATACTGTAGTTACCTCACCTAAAGATGAGGCCAACTTACTGGCATTACTCTTTTCTTCCAATTTCTGCATTGATGAACTGGGCAAAGTTCCTTCCACTCCACCAAGCACAGCTTCGTTCATATTTTCCATAGTCTTCCAACAAAATGAAATCCAAAGAATCCTTAACCTGAATACAAGGTATCTGGTCCTGATGGTATCCTACCTATTTTGTTTAAAAAAAATTGTTCCCCAGAACTAACACCTATCCTGTATTGCCTCTTTAATCTATCGTATTCAACTGTCATCTGCCCTACAACACGGAAACAGGTCCATATCCAGCTCATCACAAAGAAAGGTGAAGTCAACCAATGAACTACCATCCAATTGCTCTTGCTTCTGTTCTCTCTAAAATTATGAAGAAGGTCATCAACAAAAAACTTTTGAATTACTTAAAGCCATACCAACTAATCAGTGACCAGCAGTATGGTTCTTGCCACTCATGATCTACAGCTGATCTTACTTTGACCACCCACATCTGGACTCAAGGCATGGAGAAATTTCTAGAAACTCACGTGGTTGCCCTCGACATTTCAAAGGCAGTTGATTGGTTTTGTCACAGGGGGCCTACTTTTCAAACTGCCATCTTATAGCCTGCCCTCCTCTGCAACTGGATCACCAACTTGCTTGATGGTTGCTCACTATGTTTACTCTCTTCTGATTTCCCTGCCAATGCCGGAGTATCCCAGGATTCTGTTCTTTTACCCACTCTCTTCCTCTTGTATATAAATGACATGCTTTCACATACTTCCAATCCTATCCCTAGCTTTGCTGATGACAGTATATTCCATTTCTTGTTTTCATTCACCAAACCTTCTGTGCTCAAGATCTACCATGACTAGGGACCTGAATGCAGATCTCCCCAGCTATATCAGAGTGGGGCAAGGACAACCTTGATCTCTAACAAGAAACAGCTTCAGTAATACTGATATATCCAAACATGATCAGATTTCTCTTCTTAGGCTGACCTGCACCTCTGATCTTTCCTGACACAACCACGTTTCAACTATAGCTTCTGCAGCCACCAGCAAACTTGGTGTAATTTTTGCACAAGACACTATTTCATAGCTACTAACTCTATACAAAACCCAAATCTGCCCAGCCATGGAAGATTGCTCAATTCTATCCAGAAGAGGGCAGTCCAGCTAATTAATGATTCCTTGCACAAACTCACTTCAACCCTCTCTCACAGATGTTCAGTTTTTGTCTTGTGTCTCTTTTTACAGATACTTTCATGGACAGTTCTCTGCTGAATTGGCCATTATTATTATTATTCCTCCACTCTCCTCCAAAATCATTAAAAGAAGAGCCCCTGCTAACTAGCAGCCTTTTACAATCCCATCCTGAAACTCACAGAACAACTTCACTGTCTCCTCTTTAATTTCATGTACTTCTGTCTTTTGCAACAGTCTTCTCCCACTCTGGCTTCCCCAGAGATTATAACCCTCAGCTGTTCAAGCAGAATGTGAACAGATTCCTCATTTCTTCTATTCCTCTTGCCTACACATGGTACTAATGTGTTATGTGTCTTGGGACCTTTTGTGTGTGGATCAGATATTAAAAGGTTAGGAGTGGCGAGGTCCTGCTCTACAACAATGCCTGACTTCACACCATCTTGTACCTAAGGGATGCGATTGCAACATTTGGCTCAACTAATCTTCTCCATCCTGCTCATAGTTTGGATCTGGCAACCTCTGACTTGCTACCCCTTCGTTCCTCTGAAGGATGCACTTAGAGTATTCTTTATGAATGAAAAGCCCTGATGTCAGAATATGTGCTGAACATACTCTCTTAGCAATGACAGAATTATACTGAGAATGTTGGAGACACTGTTGAAAAATGACACAGTGCATGTGAAAGATGGATTAATTCATGTAAAAGCAATTTGTTTAGATAAATTTTCATATCAGTGAGTTTAGATAGCAATACTTGCATACTCTCCTTCATACTTGATATTGGCTAAAAAAATAGTGGGGTAGGGGAGAGAAAACAAGCTGAGTTCATGCTAATTAGAAGTGTTCAGGATCTAGTTTTGAATTTAAAACAAATAATTGAGAAATATTTACAGGATGGTAAACCTGTTAAAATGCCTATGATAAGGTGCCTAGAGAACTGCTGTTCAAAACATTACAATTTTATGATATAAATGGAACATTATACAAAGCAGTATATAGTCATACTTAAGGTTTTACTCTCGGTTAGTATTGAAATATGTAGAGGAAGATAGTTTGATGGAAAATCAGCTATAAGAGAATGATACACACCATCTCTCATTGTTGTTCATTGTGATAGAAAGTAGTATTAAACTTTATCAAAATTGGAAATATTTAGCTCAGCTCTTTTGCTTTATGCAAATGATATACTCTTAAATAAAATTGCTACTGGTCTTCAAGGACTTTAAACTTTGTTGAATACCTGTTGTAACAAAATTGGTATGAAAAGCAGTGATTAAAAAAAAAAAAAAACTGTGAAAATAAGCCGAACTTGAAAAATGAAAAGCATGTTTTCAATGTCAAACCTGTAAAACATTTCAGTTAGGCACAATTTCTAAGGAAGATGACAGATTAAATATGGAAGTAGATAATAGAATAAACAAGCTGTGGTATGATGGGGAAGCAGTCAAATATATTTATACGTAACAAGAGTCAAAAATTGCAAAAATACTAAATTAACCAATTTGATAATTTGGTTTGAAGTAAATCATATTAAGAATCATATTAACAATGAAGGTATTAGAAATGAACTTCATTGTTAGCATTTAATAATGTATGAATAGAGCTGATCTAAGGTGGTATAGTCACTTAAACAGGAATAGGCTGGTAAAACACACATTTTATGTTTTGATGGAAGAAAAAAGGTGGAGTTTAATCAAGATCTGGAGGGATTTATGCTGTTAATAGCCTTAGACTGAAATAAAATCTGATAATGTTGGAGACCTGACAAATAGCATTTGTCAGGTCTCCAACATTATCGGATTTTAGGTGATATAGTAGTATGTAGCATCCTGTGTACTTTTATGTATACATATTTGGAATTGATTGACAGTCTACATAAGAGTTCTATGCCTGATGGGTCTTGTACATTTAAAAAGGACAATGTTACATATTAAACATATTTGTGGACTGATGGATTGACTAATTTGTCTCATCTTAGCTCATTTAAATATTTGTCACATAAGTTAGAGAAGCACGAGAAATTACTCATGGAAAGTAGCCTCAGCTATATTAAGAAAAAAAAAAGCTTGTGTGAAGACTAGTATTTCTGGTATGATAGAAGAAATTAATGGGAAATTTGCTTTCAAATAAAGAAATATCCTGAAACAAAGATTGACCTTGCTATTGTGCTTAGATTTCACATTCATATAATTATTAAGAATATTAATAATGCTGTAGAATACATATGAAATTAAAACAAGTTAATGACTGTTATTTTTTTTTCACATTGGCAAATTTTATATTTCTCTTCTAAGACACTTCTAATTACATCTGCCTACACCTTGTTCTTCCTCTGGATCTTTTTCAGAGGAAGAACAAGGTTTTGCTATGCTCTTACTTTATTTTTTCATTCTGTTTAAGTGACCATGCCACCTGAGATCAGCTCTATTCACATATTTGTGAAGCTAACAATGTCAAATTCCTTTCTATTATCTTCATTTTTAGTATGATTCTTGCCATTGATGCCATCTGTGGACTGCTCCTTGATCAGCTATTTTATTTCTATCCCATTTCTCAGATCTGTATGTTAACGTTGTTGTGAGCATTATCTCATCTCATCTTCCCTTTCTTGTTAGGCTCAGTGGCTCATCACAGCTAAGTTACTTGGTGTCTAGAAATCTAATACTGATTAGGATATGGCAGTTAATCCTGTCTGTTATGGCTGTTCAGTTCTATGGGGTTTTCTACTTTCTTGGGATGAAAAACCCAAGTTTCTGGGAGGGAAATCCTGCAACCTTCATATGAGGCCATTGACTTTTTCATTTGAAAAGTCCTGATAAAGGTTCATACCCTAGACTGGATTCAAACCTATGTCTTTGAAACCAAAAGACTTCATTGGTACTGACTGAGCTGTTATACACATAATACAGTCTGGTATATTGACTGATTACGTGCTTATTCCATATAAAATTAACTCTTATTTACTTGACTCACCATAATAGCATCTTTGTTTATTCTGTTTCTATTCCATATTTAATTTGCTTTTATAAAAAAATTGTGCCTAAATAGCTGAAATGTTTGTTTTATAAGTGCCGCATTCAGAATGCAGCTAATGTCTTCAGTTTCTGCCTGTTTTCGTAGTCTGTCTGTCTCTTTTATTGCTGATTTTCCTATCACATTTATTATAATTATTCTATTTAGTTAAGGGATTCTGCTGACTTGTACTGGATTTGAGTATAAAATCCTCTGAATAAATTGCTGAGATTAACATTGCCAATTCTGATAATGCCATTTCATTTCCTAATGTGATTATATAGGTGATAACAAAGAGTAGAAACAATGCACATCCTCGGCTCACACCTGATTTTACATCAAACCATTCTGTCCTTCCTTCAATTCTAACTTCTCACAATGCAGATATGTATTGCTTGTTATACTGTGCTATTTACACCATATAATTATTAGCTTTTCTTTTGGTGCCTTTTTGTATACTTTTCCATATCTGTTGTTATCTTCCAGCCAGTTGTTTTCATCTCTTGGTGATCTTGTGAATAAAGGCTGTCCATTCCTTTTATTTATTTTTTTTTTCAGCAATTATAAGTTCAAGTTGGAAATTCCTTTGTTATCCATCTAACTCTTTTGCAGTCTTCCTCTCCTTCTCATTCCCTTAATTTTCTCCAATGTAACTGCCTTTTCCAATGATTCATCTGCTTGAATAATGTCCAAAGTATACACTAACTTCTGTTTAGTGATCATTGCATCCAAGAAGCATTCTGTCTTTATTCTCTCTAAAATCTTATTAGTCATTCTTGCAGGCCATGGGATTCTTAAGTCTCTTCTATGCCCATAATTCAAATGAATCAATTTGCTTTCTGTCTTCTTAATAATTCAGCTTACATATCCATACATCACTACTGGAAATACCATTGCTTTGACAATTCTAACTTCCATGGCCATATTCACACTTCTATCTTTCATAATTTTTGTTAGGTTTAACAGTTTTTTTTTTACCATGGCTATCCTTTTAATTTCATCTTTACATTTACCATAATTTCTTATCTTATTCTGAACCCCAGTAAATCAAATGTCAATACTCTTTATTTTATCTCCCTGATATGGTAAATTTATCTAAATTGCAGAAGCCATCACATTTGTTTAGTCAATGTTTGAATTAAGCCCAGCTTGGTGGCTTTTCCTCTTAACTGATAGAATCAACTGCTCTAGATCTTCCTTAGTTTCTACTATGAGGCTTTTATCATCTGCATATCTTAAATTATTTATTTTTCTGTCACCAATTTTAATTCCAGCTGAGTATTTGTCCAAGTTAGCCACATTCCCATAATATAGTCAATATAAATAATAAAAAGATAGGGTGACAGTATTCAGCCCTGCCATATCTCTTTTTGGAAAAACTGTTCTAGTGCAAAAGACTTTTATTGAAGCTTCTTGGTCATAGAGCTCTCTTATCAAAAGTTTTAGATGCTTAGATATTCCTATTGATCTCATTACAATTCACAGTTTGTTGTGATCCATGCAATCAAAAGCTTTCTTATAATCAATAAAACAGATGAATACTTGTTCTTTCCATAGTCCACCTCATGTTTTCTATCTGGTCTCTGTGGAATTTAATATGGAATTTAAGTGATGCCCTATAATTCTCACAATCTCTGGGATTTATTTTTTAGGAATTAGGATGAATACTAATGTTATCCAATCTCTAGGCTAATATATTTTCATCCAAACCTGTCGACAAATTTCAGTTAATATATTCACTACCTCATACTCAGCTGTCCTCAATAATTCCACTGACATTCCATCAACTCCAGGAGCTTTTCCTATTTGCAGCTGTTCATTGCTGATATCACTTAATTTTTCATTATCATGGGTTCCTCAACAAATTCTCTCCTTTCAAATTTTCCTTCAGTTTTACATGAGAAATTTATTGAATATGATAATGGAAAGTGAAGTGCTATCGGCAATGGAACTGCTACCAATTAGAAAAGCTCCTGGAGCTTATGGAATGTCAATAAAATTGTTGAGAGTAGCTGATGATTAACGATGTTATGCATAAATATATTCTGAAACATTCTGAAGATAATTCAGTTGCAATATGGTTGGGAAGACTGAGAATACAACATCAGACTGGATGTAGCCACTGTACTCATGCTAAACCACCAAAATGCAACCTCTAAAGAAAAGAATTTCAAGCTTTGCAAGAAATTAAAAAAACAGAATAATAGTTATCAGATAAGGGAAATGCCACATTGGTTTTATACCAATTAGATTACACAGGCAAGTTTGCTTCCTTACTTATAGATTGTTCTACTTACCCCCCCCCCCCCTCCTTCCATAATAAATTTAATTTAATCCTTTATCCAAGTGTGAGCAAACACAGTTTGCGCCTGAAAGTATCTTCAGGACTGGGGTAAGGTAGTACAACACTGGGAAACTCTATTAACTAGTCTTTCAGACTAGTTAATAAAAAGGTGGCACACCTTTTGACAACTCCTATAAGTAAAGATGATCTTGCTATTGCTTCTGCATAGTATCTCCACCTCTGGGCCTGGCTCCCACTGAAGAGAGCTCAATAAAGGTCGAAACTAGTCTGGGTAGTGACCCTTCTCTTAATGCATAACATTATACATATCCGCAAGGGGAGATGTTTTGCATTATGGGAGATACTGAGATAGGAGTGATATTAGCTTGGTCCACCTTTGCAACGAGTTGCCTGGTGTTGTACCACCTTACCCCAGTCCTGAAGATACTTTCAGGTGCAAACTTTATTTGCTAACACTTGGATAAAGGATTAAACTAAATTTATTATAGTCTAACCAAGTGAAAAATAAACTTTCAACCCCCCCCCCTTCCATAGACTATGATCCCACCAATACATGTCAGAATTCCAGAGACTCCTTAAAATGATTACCTCTTGGCCAGTGGATGTTGCAAACAAACTAAAACTGTACAAAGAAACATATAAAACTGGGTTTTAATTGGTCGGATATTTCTACAGAGATGTAGTCTACTAGTTTCACCAACTTGACTGTTGGCTTTGTCTCTGGGCACAAAAAGCAACAAAACAGCTTAAAACTGAACAGAAACAAGCTAAAGTATCAGATTAAAACATAACCGAATACTAAATATTATCAAAATTCAAAAGAAATGTTACACCAAACGCATGGAGCATGTATGTTAGCAGTCATTGTTATACAGGTGCATACCATAATTAGCTGCAAAGTTGACTCCGATGTGTTGAGTGATCTTATGAGTGTTTTACAGATGTCGCCAAGGATCATCCCTTAGTTTCTGTTAAGGTTGCCTCTTGAATGGATCACTACTGCAGCTTCTTTGATATTGCGGGTATGAAAATCTTCAAAGTACGGCATAGTACTTTTATCCCATTCAATGTTGTGATTGGTATTAGAAAAATGGAGAGCTAAACCGGAATTGTTTTCTCTGTTGTTGTTAACGTCCCCGATGTGTTCTTTTTGTCTTATCTCTGAACTTCTAGAAGTTTGTCCTATGTAATTTAAACCACAAGAGCAAGGAATGTTGTATACTCCAGGATGTTTATAGAAAGCAATCTTGTTGTCCTTTGGTGACCGTAACAAGTTGGAAACTGTCTGTATTGGTTTGAGGGTTACTCAGATCTCATGAGGTCTTAGCAGGTTTGCAGTTTTCTGTGAAACTGTGCCAGCAAAAGAAATGGAAGACCTGTAGTGAGTTTCTTGGGTTTGTTGTTGTTGGGAGGGGTTGGAGAAAATAATTATTTTCTCCAACCCCTCCCAACTGTTTGATGATTAATGCATCTAGAAACGGTAATTTTTTTCCCTTTCGAGTTCTAAGGTAAACTTGATTTTTTGATGAAACAAGTTTATTGAAGTTAGGAAATCAAATAGTTCTGCTTCACTATGTTTCATATGATGAAAATGTCATCGACGTATCTCTACCATACTGATGGTTTTGGATCCACGTGTCACAAGATATCATTTTCAAGCTTTTCCATAAATAATTCCGCACATGGAGGAGATAGAGGACTACCCATCGCAAGACCTGATAGTTGTTTATACATCTTCACATTCTATTTGAAGTAATTTGAATTCAGGCAATATCTATAAAGTTGAGCAATATCTTGAGGAAATAGACTGTCTATGATGGATATGATTTCTTTCACTAGGACATTGGTAAACAAAGACAATACATCTAAGCTAGCAAGAATGTCTGTTCCTGATATTGCGATATTTCTTAGCTTTTCAATGAAATGTTGTGTATTTCTGATATGTATGTCTATATTATGAATATGTGCTTCCAGAAGACAAGCTAGATATTTTGATAAGTAATTAGGGGAATTTATCCCATCCATTATTGGACAAAGAGGTATCCTGGTTTTATGAATTTTCGGTGAACCATATAATCGTGGAGTTAATGGATGCAATGACTTCAATTTCTTTTTAAGATCTGTCGGCCAATTGTCCATATTACGCAGAAGGTTGTTTATTTCTATGTAGTTCGTTCAAGTGTCGTCTGAGTCTAATTCACAATAAGTGGATGTGTCAGAGAGCAACATAGAGATCTTTCATGTATAATCTCTGGTATTTAAAATGATGGTAGAGTTTCCTTTGTCCACCTTGAGGATAATTATTTTTTCGTTTTTCTTTAAATTGGTTAGTACTCTTTTCTCTGAAGGAGTGATGTTCTTGTTCGGTGGTAGTGAAGATGAGAGGATGATTGCAGTCTTCAACTTCAAATCATTAGCATCTGGTTCAGGTAAAGAATGAAGTGCCTTCTCAACACTACACATAATATCTACTTTTGGAATAAACTCTGGAGTGACTGCAAAGTTAAAACCTTTTTTAAGGATGCTCACTTCTGTAGGTGTTAAGTTGTAGTTCGAGATGTTGAAAACAACTTTGTTATCTGGAAGGTTTGGTCTGGCTGTTACCTGCATTTTTCTTCATTGCACCATATTTCACAAAAGTTGAGTACTATACGTATGCTGAAAAACAGAGCAGTTTGTATCATAAGAGATGACAAGCT
The DNA here is from genome assembly GCF_054136105.1 of Typopeltis vanoorti. Lineage (NCBI taxonomy): Eukaryota > Metazoa > Arthropoda > Arachnida > Uropygi > Thelyphonidae > Typopeltis > Typopeltis vanoorti. The sequence goes on from NC_143566.1 coordinate 21,346,318, forward strand.
TTTAACAGACGAATTAGATCTCATCTTCAAAACTTTAGCAAACAATAGTCATCTGAAAAAATTGATAACGTTTTCTCCAACCCCTCCCAACAACAAACCTAAAAAACACACTACAGGTCTTCCATTTCCATTCCTTTTGCTGGCAGAGTTTCACAGAAAATTGCAAACCTGCTAAGACCTCACAAGATCAGAGTGGCCTTTAAACCAATAAAGACAGTTCACAACTTATTACGGTCACCAAAGGACAAGATTGCTTTCTATAAACATCCTGGAGTATAGAACATTCCTTGCTCCTGCGGTTTAAATCACATAGGACAAACTTCTAGAAGTTTTAGAGATAAGACAAAAAAGAACACATTGGGCACGTTAACAACAACAGAGAAGACAATTCCGGTTTAGCTCTTCATTTTTCTAATACCAATCACAACATTGAATGGGATGAAAGTACTATGCCGTACTTAGAAGATTTTCATATCTGCAACATCAAAGAAGCTGCAGTAGTGATCCATTCAAGAGGCAGTCTTAACAGAAACCAAGGGATGATCCTTGGTGACATCTGTAAAACACTCATAAGATCACTCAACACATCGGAGTTCGACTTTGCAGCTAATTATGGGATGCACCTGTATAACAGTGACTGCTAACATATGTGCTTTATGCGTTTGGTGTAACTTTTCATTTGAATTTTGATAATATTTAGCATTTGGTTATGTTTTAACCGAATGCTAAATGAATATTCCTGGTGTGCTAGTTGTGTGGAATATCAGTATCACTGATATTATATTTTTGCATTTATTCCCGTTAAAGACTCCCCTATATGCAGACTTTGTGTGATTCCTAAAATTAAGCACAATATACTAATGCTTTATTGCTCTCTTCAGGAGGGTAATAAAGCATTAGTGCTTCATAAAGAGGGCACTTTTCGACATGTGTGAATTGTGAACTGACGCAGTAGGCAAGTTTTTATATATAATATAGACAAGTTTTTAATATATAATTTTCCATAGATTTATAATTTTTCCCCATATTTGCAATGGAAAACAGTGTTGATGATCTATTGAATGTCCCATTTTCTGCCAGAACATTTGCGGATTGTATGACTGTAGTTGAAGGAGGTAAACCTCGTCCTCTTCCAAATTTAGAGCATGCACAAAGATGCAAAAACTGAGTATATGAAACACTTCTCTGATTCACAATATAGTACAGTAGAATGATTAACTGGATGTGGAGTGTGGTTAAGACTTTTTTTTGTTGGCCATGTTTATTGTTTTCCAGAGAGAGCTAGCGAGAGAGAGAGAGGAGTTTGGAATAAGTGTAGATATTCTGACCTTAACCACTTAACATGAGCACTCCCAATCACATATTCAATCATTTTTCAATCTCAAGATGTTTGGAAAACAAAGAATTGACACTCATCAACAAACAAAGAAAGATTGAAGTTACCCGTCATAATGAAAGGTGAAGAAAAAGAGAGACATTTTAAAAAGATTACTTGATACTGTATGCTATTTGGCTAAGCAAGGGCTTCCTTTCCTTTCAGAGGTCATGATGAATCTGAAGAATCAGCTAATTAAGGAAATTATATAGAATTTTTAAATGTGCTCCGTGAATATGATCCTCTTTTAGATAGTCATTTAAAGGATTCAACTGTATTTCAAGGAACTTCTTCCGCAGTACAAAATGATATTATCGCTATATCTGATGTGATTAAAGATGTTATAAAAAAAGAAATTGCTATCGCTACGTTTGTGGCCATTATTTTGGATGAAACATCTGATGTCATGTCAAAATCGCAACTATCAATTGTTTTCTGTTTTGTCCGTAATGGGCAAATACACGAAAGGTTCATCGGATTTACAGACAAGTGATGATAGAACTTCTAGTGGTCGTTGTAAACATAGTTGAGGAATTTAATATCAAGGACAAGTAAGTTGGGCTCACAGAGGAAAGTTATTGAGGCATATCCTTTAGCAATATTTACACATTGCCATGCTCACATTTTAAATTTAGTTCTGAAGCAAAGCCTCTCAAATATCAAGGAATGTAGATTGTTTTTCCATACTATCAGTGCATTGGCGGCATATTTTTCTAAATCATCGAAAAGAATAAATAAATGGTGAGGCCTAGTGTGGAACATCATCGAGCATCGGAGTGACCATACGGCATCTGTAGATGCCCAGTGAACACAGACAGAAAAGATTTTGTTGCTAAAAAATTACCCTCCATCGCACCAATCAGATGGAACTTTACTTCCCATTTAACGAGCACAGTAAAACGTCACAGAAATAAACTCATTGAATTTTTTGAACACATAGTGGAGAATTCTGGGGAATGGGACGTGGATGCTGTAATCAAAGCTCGTGGTTTTTTGCATTTCTTGCAAGATTTTCAAACAATTTTGTTGCTAGAAATTTTTTCTGTTTTATTTAGCTGTACTGATGTCTTGAATAGTATACTGCAAACTTCATCCTATGATATATTGTATTGTTAAAAAAAAAAAAAAAAAAAAAAGTGAGTGACACTATGAAGCAGCTTAGAAATGACAGGGAACATGGATTTGATATTTGGGTTTCTGTGTCAAAGGAGAAGCATGCAGTTGATGATCGAGACCAGAAGAGACGAAAAGGACCAGAAGAGACGGAAAAGAGCATGTGCCTTCGATTATACCAGGAAATTGTAGACTGCATGTGCCTGGAGATGGAAGAAAGATAACTCCTCTCTTTCGAAACTTGAATTTTTTTTCAACTCCTTTGTAGTGAAAGATATGGTCAGTATTCGAAGATGTTTCCTGATGGTATTTTAGAAAACTTAAAGGATTTCTATGGCCGAGTTTTTGACTACATTCGCATGAAAAATGAACTGAAAGTACTATTTTCTTCTGAAGAATTTGCCAGGAAACCAGTGCATCACCTATTAAAATTCATGCAAGAAAATCAACTTCAGGTTGCATTCACGGAAATTTATAAGTTAGCAGAACTTATCATGTCAATTCCGAGCTCTACTGGTACAGTCAAGTGTTCTTTTTTGGCTATGAAGAGAGTAAATACATATTATAGAGGAACACAAACACACGAAGGCTGTGTGGTCTAAGCTTAATCACTATTGAAAAGACATTGATGACGGAACTGAAGGAAAAAAAACCTTCATTTTATGATGTGCTAACGCAATTCCTAAAGAAAAACAGAAAATTGGAACTTGTGTATAAATTAAGTAAAAGAGTTATTCCAGCTTTTTTTTTTTTTTTTATTCAGTCCAGAAAAACAATAATTTCCCAAGTGATTACTTTTTTCTGATTTCTATGTGCATGCTGTATTTAAAAATCGTATCAAAAAATTTCAAATTATCTGTGTCTCACTCTAGTATTTGCCAGTGAATTTTTGTCACAGAAAATGGCACAGATGAAGCATATTGTTCATTTGACCTTATGCTTTCCATAAAGTTAAAATTATATTAACAGATTGTCACTTTCGCACCTAGGTGTCTGTCGTTCCTTTGTTCCCAGGGAGGTACTAGCTTTTAGTGTATGTATTCCGTTTCCGCGTCGAGCAGTTGCACTTTCACAAAGTTTATATAGCATGTTAGTCCAACTTCTGTGGTTTAATTTCTAAAATTAACATTTGTTAAGTGTCTGGATGATATCGAATATCTCAAATGCAATTCATGCGGATTTCAAGTTTTTTATATACAGGGTGTTCGGGATAAATTTGACATATTTATAATTAATTATATTTTTCCGTAAGTTACATGTATTAACACACACTTCTCTTCATTTAAAAGTTTGGACCCTTCTTCATTCATATACAAGATGTCAGAAAGGATGGATAGCTGGAACCCACCTGAATCATGGAAGAGAATAACTTGTATCATGATGATTCGTGCCCGCCATCAAAATAAGGATATTACGACTGCTGCCCAATGCTCCCTGAATACAGTAAAAACAATCAGGCATGAACTAGAGACTTGCAATGGTGACTACGAGGATGTAGCAAGAAGAAAGATCCCTAGCAGACGATCTGATTGCGTTCGTACAGCAGAATTCCTCGCAAATCTGCAGGAACAGGTGTTGAAGAACCCTGGCATTGGAATTCGGGCTTTGTTCGTGGAGTTGCTAACTGTAGTCAAGCCCTGGATAACAAGGGTAGCCAATGGTAGGCCGTATGTATGGCAGCAGGATTCGGCCCCTTGCCACACCTCTGGGAAAAGTCAAAAATGGTTGTCTGAAAATTTCTACGACTTCACCAGTCCAAATGTTTGGCCTCCAAACTCCTCAGACCTTAACCCCATGGATTATTTTGTATGGGGCGCAGTTGAAAAAGACACCAATCGCACTTCCAGTAATACAAAAGCCCAGTTAACGGATAAAATTAAAACAGTTTTTGCGGCCCTTCCCAGGGAGACTGTAGCATCAGCTTGTTCGAGGTTCCGAAGCAGAATTGAAGCTGTGATCGATGCTAATGGTGGTTATTTTGAGTAAATCTTGTTGATAGTATTGTAATTAACTCTGCCTGTAATGTTTTTTTGTCAGTTCATTAAATTTAATAGATACAAAGAAGATTTTCTTTTTCCTTACGAAACTGTCAAATTTATCCCGAACACCCTGTATGTATATATATATATATGTATTCATTTTGCTTTTCATAAATTGAGTGCTTTCTGTATTCAATGGCTGTATTACAAACAACTGTTACACATATTTCTGGAACTGAAAATTTGAAAGCAGATGTTAGGAAAAGTTAGGTGTTATGTTTAGGACTACAACAAATCTGTACTGTTCGCATGCATGCAGCATAGCCTGCTGGAGCCGAGTGGTTTTCCATTAAGGGGTCCTTGAAGTTGTCTTACACTAATTGTTCTTAAACATAGTACACAGATGTTAAATATCTGTTTTACTGTATTTAGTAATAAACCAAGCTAATATTTTTCTTGCTTGTGCAGTATAGCACTTGTTGAGGTTGTAAAGTTTTTTAATGGTATAGGGATATTTTTATTCTAGTCTTTGGAAGCAGACAGTAAAAATTTATCTGTTCCTGAATAAAAATGAAAAAAAAAAAGAATACACTTCTGTGTATTATAGAAGTTGTTCATCTATAACAAAATACCAGCATATGTGAGTTTGATAAGACGGAAGAACCTCTGACACTAAAAACAAACAAATAAATGAATGTAGGATTCCCGAAAGTGTGGATAATGATCGGATATTATTTATTCTATTATTGCATAAATTTTATACTGAGTATCAGTAAACAAAAGAAAATTCTTAGAAAATGGAGTGAAATATACAATAAACCAGAGAAATACACGTAACATGCACAACAAATTTTACGAGATGATTTGCTGCTCCATCAAAATACATGTATTCCTGCCAAGCCTAAATAAAATCACCTGATCAACATTATTAGTTCATTGGATTAGCCTCTCCTTACAGTTTTTAACTGAACTACTAAATATATTAGTGGCTGTTTATTATTGGTTAGTTATTTATAATTTACAAATAAATCTTTTTCCCTCTACTCGTAACTTTTTTAAATTATTTAATTTTTTTAATTATTTTAATTCATTTTTCACTTACTCATGTTTAGTCTTTATAGGATCATATGCTATTCACTCTCCTCAACAAATTATAGGACAGTGCTTCCCAAACTTAGGGATGTAAAGGTTCCTTTAAAAAAAATTAAAATATTTCATGGCACCCATCACCTAAGCATCACCCGTACCTGTGTACGCTAGCATCATCAAATTCCTGCCATGTACCCTCAAGGGGGTGTGCAGGATATGACAGTACTACATGAAAAATTTACATCATTACTAACTTCCTATCTACAATATTCCTCCAGATCAGTCTGTTACTTGTCAAGATTCCAATATTATCAGATTTTATATTTCTGTCGTCTAAGGCACTTTGACCCTATCAAACCCTATATCTTGGTCTTTCTCTGGGTCATTTTCCTGCCAACCTGGCAGAGAACACTTGTTTTGCCAATCTCTCCTTGCCCATTCTGTTTAAATGCCCATACCACGTGAGATTAGCTCTGCTAACTCATTCCTGGATGTTGACAATGTCAAGTTCTTTCCTAATATCCTCATTTTTAATATGATATTGCTATTGATGCCATCTGTTCACGCCTCTAATCTTTCTCAGGACTCTCATATCTGCAGTCTCTAGTCTTTGGTCAAGTGTTTTACTTCTGACCCAGCTCTCAGATCCATAAGTTAAAACTGGTCTGAACACTGTCTTGTATGCAGCTAATTTAGTGTTCCAACTAATTTCTCTCTTATTCCATATGAATTTATTCAATTCACTTCCTACTATTCCAGCTTTATTGATTCTCTTGTTTATTTCCATATATAATTTACCATCTTCACTAAAAATCGTGCCTGAATAGGTGAAATGTTTTACTTGTTCCATAGGTTCTCCGTTCACAATGCGGGCGACATTTTCAATGATTCTGCCTATTTTCATTGTCTTTGCCTTTTTATTACTGACCTTCATACAATATCTATTACAACAGTTATTCAATTTAGTCAAGGAATCTTGCAGACTCATAGTGGATTTATTTAGAAGTATAACATCATCTGCATAAAGCAAAGAGCTGACATTAACATCTCCAATTTTAATATCATTCTCTATATGGATCACATTATGTGATCCATATAGATAATGAATACCAGAGGGGATAATGTACATCTTTGTCTCACACCAGAGTTAACATTAAACAATTTTCCTGTACTTCCTTCAATTCTAATTGCTGACTTACAACTCAAATAAAGACAAAGTATTGCTTGTTATAATGCTCCATTGACACCATATAACTGTAGCATATTGAATAGCTTCTCTCTTGACACCTTATCATATGACTTTTCCAGATTTACAAAACTCAAATAGAGATCTTTATTATATTCCCATGATTTCTCCACTATTTGTCATAAAGTGAAGATCTGATCCTGACAGCCTCTATTTAGTCGGAATCCAGCTTGTTCTTCACCAAGCTTTTCTTCTACAATTTTCTCAACCGTTTCTCAAGTATACTTGCATATATCTTGCCAGGAACACTCAGTAGGGAAATACCTCTGTAATTCTCACATTCAGTTTTATTTCCCTTTTTATATATGGGTACTATTAGAGCTCTACTCCAACCATCGGGAATTCGTCTCTCTGTCCAGGTCTTCTGAACTATGCAGTGCAGCCACTGCAAGACTTTCATATCCATGCTTCAGCATTTCTGATCGAATATCATCTACTCCTGCTGCCTTTCCACATTTCAGGCCTTTGATTGCTTTTTCCACTTCAAGTATGGATATGTATTACTGACTGTATGCCTGTTGAGTGTTTTTTACCACTGCTATCACTGCTTGTTTCATTTAGCAATTTCTTGAAGTAATTACTCCATACTTCAAGGATATCTTTTTCTCCCGTTTTCATGTCACCTTTATCATCACTAACTCCTTTTACAGTACTCTTTCCTCCATTTCTAAGCTTCTTCAATAACCTCCAAAATATTTTGCCACCTTCTTGATAATTATTTTCTATGTTTTTACCAAAGTCTTCCCATGACTTTTGTTTAGCTAGTTTTACACAGTGTTCAGCTTTCTTACATTTGTCTCTGTATTCTCTAAGAGCATAAGCTGACTTATTTGCCAGGAACTTTTGATATGCTTTCTTCTTTTCCTTCACTGCCTCTTTAACTTCCTGTGTACACCGTGGAGTTCTGATTTTTCCATCCTTGCAGACAACCTCACCACATGCCCTCTGGTTGAATCAATCAAGGTTTTGTTTAAGGTTTGCCACTGAATTCTCTAAAGTTTGATTCCTGTTCTTAAACTCTTTCATTTTTTTCCCCAATAAACTTTGTGTATTTTAGTCTACAGTTCACATCTGAGAGCTGCTCAACTTTTATTCGCTTTAAAACTTTCTTACATGTTATTGTTTTCAATATGAAATTCAGTTTTATCCTGCTCAAAACTAAATAGTGATCACTTCCAATTTCAAATCCTCTGTAAACTCTGGTGTCCTGCACCAGGGAGAAAACATCACTATCGACAATAACATAGTCGATGAGACTTTTCTTATTCCTTGCCTCTTCTCTCCATGTGAATTTGTGCACATTTTTATGTTGGAACATGGTATTAGTAATAACCAGTCCATCTCCTGAGCAGAAATCCAACAAATATTTGCCATTATTATTAGCTTTGCTCTTTTCTCCAAATTTTCCCAAAATATTTTTGTATGTCTCACAATCATTTCCTACTCTGCTATTTAGATTCCCAACAAGGACCAACTTTTCCTTTTTCATTGTGTCAGATGCTTTCTCTAAAGCATTAAAAAATCCTCCACTTCTACCTTAGTAGAACCTTCTGTGGGACCATAGGCACAAATAAGTCTCATTGTCCAGTTCCCCATTCTGATATTTGCCCACATCATTCTACTTGAGACTGCCTGCCATTCAAGAAGATTAGCCTCGTATTTAGTGTTGAATACTATGGCTACTCCTTCTTTTCCTTGATTGTTATTGCCTGAACTGAATATAACATTTTTATTTATTGCTCAGAAAGATCTCACCAGTTTTTTGTCTTTTTTGTTTCAGTCACCCCTATTATGTCGATCTGTACTTATCTAATTCCTCAGCTAGCTCCATTTCTTTGCCATTCAGGCTTCTTACGTTGATAGTACCGATCTTTAACTCAAGTGATGTTGAGTTGGGGTGTGCTTTCAGATTTGTTCCAGTAGCTGACTTTTCGCTGTTCACCCTGGTTCCCTGTTGAAAACAACAGGGACGTTGTTTAACCAGGCAATGCCCCAGCCAGTATGAAATTTTGTCATGTTGTACCATCATTTTATAATTTGGTTTAAGCCAATAAGAATTGCAATTTGGTCGGCTAAATCCCAAATTGCCAGCCCATCCTTGTTTGTTCAGTATCAAAGTAGATACCCAACAGGGTGCACCACAAGAAGGTGAGGATTGGACATTAGGTCAGAAGCCCTGGTCGGTTCTCTGCATTCCTTTAAAGGCTATGTGGAAGTCTCCTCTCAGTTATACAGCTTTGACTAGCAATGAAACATTAATTTAAAGCACGAAAAACTTGGCAATTTTAAATGAATGCATTCTCACATGTTTTATAAATGATGGTTCACATATTTTCACCTTTGAGTAATTCAAATATACCAATCAAATAGAGCTTTCTCCTTCATTGTTGTTTTCTAATAAATCCTAAAATGAACAGATTGTTCCTCCACTCTACGCAGATTTGGTTACAATTAATTGATAAATTAAAGTATTGAAAGTTACCCTGTAATTAATTGCATTGAACTATTAGGATGAGCACTGATGTGCCAAGCACTCTTAGTAAATCAATAAAAATGCAATAACATGGTCAAATACGCATGAATTTTGTAGCGCCCCACATGACAGCACACCCGACCGAAATGGGCACGCGACGCCACTGGTTTTATTTAACCTGATGCTGTAGCTTGTTTTTTGTTCTATTTTAAGTGTTTTTCCCAACAATATGGTTTTATAAAAACTCTAAATAGCAGTACCCAAACTGCTGAACTTGACCATATTCTCAACCCTCTTAGCCAATGGCTATAATCATCAAAAAACAAATATTTAAACCCTGTAACTGCATAATTAAACATTGTTAAATGAACAAGAAGTGACAGAATAGTGGTAGAAAATATTCAAGAAGAATGCAACCCAGGAGCACATATCAATACTAGAAGAAAAGCCATCAGACACATGCAGTTGTGGAAATGCATCTGGAGTAAGTGATATTTGACCAGAAATGTTCAAATATGGAGATATAAAAGTTTTATGACTGCACTGCATAATTCTAGGTTGAATTTCTAATGATTGAATGCTCTGTATATAATTACTAATTACATATTTATGAAGTACTTTTTTATAAAAAGGGAAATAAAACTGAACATGAGTACAAGATGAATTTCTCTGAGTGTTCAACATAAGATTTATGCAAGCATACTCGAAGTGGCTAAGAAATATTTTGCAGCGGGAACTTGGAAAGAACAAACTGGGCTAGATAGAAGTTATCAGAATTCATAGAAATATAACAAGGCTCTTTAAGTTATAATTATATGGTGTAAATGGGATGATGTATTGAGCAATACTTGGTCATCTATATTTGAGCTGTAAGAATTGAGCATCAGCTGTATTCAAGATACAGCTGATGTTTGAATACACCTACAAAACAAGTAAAATAAATACAGCTGTTTTTAGTGAAAATGGCACATATAATATGGAAATGGATAAGTGAATAAGCAAAGCTGGTGTGGTAGGGATTCAGCTAAATAAATATTAATGGAATAAGAGTGAAATTAGTTAAAACATCAAATTATATACAAGCCATTGTTCAAACCAGTTTTAACTATTGGATCTGAGAGCTAGGTTAGAAATAAAACAGTAGATGAAAGACTAGAAATCGCAGATATGAGCATTCTGAGAAAAAAATTTGTTGAGTGAGTAGATGGCATCAGTGGCAGAATAATATTAATAATTAAGATATTAGGAGGGAACTTGACATTGTTTGCATTCAGGAATATGCAAGCAGAGCTAATTTCAGGTTTGTGTGATTACTTAAACAGAATGGTTAGAAAAACTGGCATCTGATGTCAGGAAAAAGATCTGGATGGATTGATGCAGTTAGAAGTTCTTTGGATGACCAAAATATAAGATTTGAGCAGTATTGGGGTCCTGACAGATAAGACATTGGAGAAAAAGAGTTGATAGGAAGGTAGTAATTATATGCACTTGCATTATGTACAGCCCTTGAGGTTGCATATCAAGGGATTCGATGATGATGATAAATAATTGATGTATTAGTGATATCCAGAGTTGTGGCAGTGACTTATACCAAATACTGTAGCAAGACACTGAATACTTGGATCACTAAAATCATTAGGACCAAAATTCAACATGATGTAACCCAAATTCAAAGCAGTAAACCCAATTAATGAAAGAACTAGTACATTTTGAAAACAGTGAAAATCATATTAATTTTTATTCCAGACACACCTACAAGTCTTAATCTATAAAGTTTTAACCGATTGAACAGTATAATTGTTTTCACATTCTTGAAGGTCTTGTGGAAATTCTGCTTAACTGAGGTGGAGGAACCTTCACTTGCAGATATGCTGTAAATTACATTTTTCAACTCATTTTAACTAAAATTCAAAGTATGTATCGATGCATACATTGTTTAAAAGCTCTCCTGACAGTTTTGGTATAGACAAATGGACCAGAATGAAGGATAGAACTGTCAAAAGTAAGAAAGTGAAACATCACATGTTACTATAGTTTGCATGGTTCAGTTGCAAACAAGTATTCTTCAAATGTTATTTACTTCCACCTAAGAAAATAAATGATATCTAATAAAAACATTTCATGTAAAAAAAATGCATCATATATTTAGAAGGCAGGAGGATGGCTAATTTAGAAGAGGCTATTAGGCGGCATTATTATTTTAATATTTAAAAATGCTGACCAGCATTATTGGCTGAGTTACTAATTAATGCATCCACTTTTCTGACCAACAAGCTGGGTAATTGAATCCTGTTGTGGGCAGGGACATTTGTGAATGACGAATACAAAACCATCAACCTTGCTTATTACAGCCTTGATATGCATATCAAAGCATTCGAACTTGGATTCTTTTTGAAGCTTTTTTACAATTTGCCTTTTGTTTGTGATACTCATTTTTGGCAGCTCAGAATTAAAAGACTGATTCCTATTTTCACTCCCTTGTTTATTCTTGCATTTTAGATCAGTTTAAAGATATTAATGTCTCTCTTACCTCAATAGGTCAGTTGGTCAAAGTCACTACATTGTTTAATTGCAGTGGATTTCAGGTTCAAAGTGTCTGTAAGAGTAGTTGCATGTAAAATCCTATTCTGGATAAGTTTGTATAGCTCTTTGAGTTAATAAGACTTGTCTTAAAAAGACAGGCCATGTTAAAAACAGAGATCCAGCAATATGATTAATAGCTCTGCTCTCTTTTCTCAGTTTTTTTCAAGAAAAATGTTATAAATCTGGGAGATAAGCATAAGCACAAATAAGTAGCATTGAATTTTGCCCATATGACTTACTTTGAGTAATATCTTTCAAGAAGTTAATTTTAATGTTTAGCATTAAATACTATAACTACTGCATTTCTATAATCTATGCATGCAAGCAAAAGCTAATTTAGGTTTTTCTGTGATTTCTTGAATAGCTCCATTAATATCTCATAGGTTGATGGTTTTTTTTATTATATTGCTTTCAGTCGATACTGAATACAGGTTAGTTGTTTTAGGTCCCAAACTAAGAGAAGCCCTCATCAGTTCTATACATTCCTAATAGATAACATATCTCCAGTACAAACTGTATGTTTTTTGTTTTTTTTTAGTAAATGCAATAGTTATTTTGTAAGTAGTTTTCAATATTGAGACCACATATTAATATAAAAAGTTTATTAAAAATAAACAATTAAAAAACCTGACAAGTTTCGTGCATCATAAGACTTACATCATCAAGGATAATGGAAAACAAAAAAAAACAGTACTAGCTGTCTTAAAGAGAACGGATCACAGCCACTAGATCAGAGCTTGCAAAGATAGACCAAAATATGTTTACTGTACATAGTGAATTGGCTACATTGCTACCATCCGACCTATGGGATAACATTGATAGAATTACGTCCAACAAAGCTACAGCGATTGCCAATCATAAGAAATATAATTTAATAAAAAAAGTTTAACTTGCTTCAACAAGAAAAACATCTAAATCAGTCTAAAATGGTGATTAATCTTTCTTCCTGAGTCCTGTCAAAAACAGAAAAAAAAATCTAATGAAAGGTTTTCATTGTTCCGCATTGCCACAGAATATTCCAAAACTAGATATCATAGCGCATATTGGGAAAGGAATTGCTATCTTCCTAGAGATTCAGCAGATCTCATCCACATACAAAGTTCAGCCTTATTATTAAAATGTAAAATACCACGATGAAACTTGCCAAATGCATTTTTTAAAATTATGGAGACAACTACCGTGGCTGAATAAAAACTTTAGTTTAATATAACTAAAATCTACATTCGACGTTTTGACCTTTATGTCAAGGTCATCTTCTTGACATAAAGGTCAAAAGGCCAACACAATTGTTGGCCTGACTTCTGGTGGGAAAAAAAAATTATACGTTAATGCTAGATTCCTGTTATTAGTGTTATCTGTTGGTTGTAGACATACATTGGGCACAATAACAAGTCTATGTATCTATCTATATACATATATTAACATTATGATTATACATGTACATTCCAGCTAGTTGGTTTGGAATGGTTTCTAATACTAGCTGAAGATTGGCTAGAGTCCTGACTTATGCAGGATCTTATATATTAGGTGGGCTGAATGTGTGCCATCCAGATCCTTGGAATTTTCATGCCATCTTTGTTGTTGATATTTGGGTGGTTTATCAGGATTTTGCGGGCTTCCTTAAATTTCCTTTCATACCAGGTTTTTGTGTGGTGTAAAGAGCGGGTGCTTTCCCAGTTGATTTGGTGTAAGGTGTTGAGCGCATGATCTGAGAGGCCTGCTTCACCATAATGGTTATATTTAATGTGTCTAATGTGTTCTTTCTTGCATATAGGGATTGTCCATCCTGTTTCACCAATGTATGGTAAGTTACAGTGGATGCAATGGACTCCAGGATGTGCCAATGGGAGGAGAGGATCCTTAGAGGAGCTGAATATGGTTTTAAGTTTAGTGGGTGGTTTAAAGGTGGCATTGAGGTTATAATGTAGTAGGATTCTGTTGATTTTTTCTGATAACCCTTTAATGTATGGGATGGCTATGGTTTTACTGTAATCTAGATTCGTTTTTGTTGTTGTTTTATGGAGTATTTTAGTAATAGAATTTTTGTTATATCCATTATTTATGAATGTGTCACTGATGATTTTTAGTTCTTGTTTCAGGGTTTGCTGGTTAGAGCAAATTGTTGTAGCTCTGTTTTTAAGGGTGCTAATGACTCTATATTTTTGTGATGGGTGGTGGTATGAATTAGCATGTATGTATTGGCCAGTGTGTCGGTTTTCGGTAGATGTGAAGGATAGACTGCCTGAAGGAAGACGTGTGACTAGTGTGTCTAGGAACAAGAGAGAGAGTTTTGATTTTCGATTTCAATGGTAAATTGTATGCGTTCATGTTGTTTGTTCAGGTGGCTAAGGAATGTGTTTAGCGTTTGTCGCCCGTGCGGCCAGATTGCGAACACGTCGTCGACATATCTAAGCCAGACTGTCGGTCTTAGCGTGGCGGAATCTAGAGCCCTTTGCTCAAAGGTTTCCATGTAGAAGTTAGCGATTGGGGGAGGGGGGGAATAGTGGTGAGCCCATGGCTGTACCTTCTTTTTGAAGGTAAAATTTGTTTTCCCACATGAAGTAATTGGACTGTAGTATGTGGGCAAAGAGGGCCGTAATGTCGGGCAAAAATTTGTTCTGTAGTAGGAGAATTGTCATTGATGGGAACGTTAGTGAAAAGGGCAGAAACGTCGAAACTGACTAATAAGTCATCTTTGTCGAGTGTTATGTTTTTAGTTTTGTTTATAAAGTGTTGTGTGTTCTTTATGTAGGAGGGGGAATGACCTACCAACTCCTTAAGTGTTGACGCTAATTTCATGGCTAAGTGGTAATTGGGGCTGTCAATTCCTTCTACAATAGGTCGAAGGGGAACATTTTGTTTGTGTATTTTTGGGACCCCATATATTCTTTGGGGGGCAGGCGTAGTGGGGTTCGAGTTTTTTTTAACCGTGTCCAGTGGCCAAGAAGTGACTGACTCTTGAGTAATTTCTCTGTTTTATCCTGTTTGTTGCGTTATAATTTACCAGCTTATATGTATGTTGACCTGTCAAGGACGACAGTGGCATTGCCTTTATCCGATTTCGTTATTATTATGTCTTGGTTGGCTTTTAATGACTTAATTGCTGTTTGTTCTATTTTTGTGAGATTGTTCTGTATGGTTTTCTTAATGTTTAGGACATTACTAGTTTCTAGTCGTATTTTATCAGCTATATTGTTAGGTAGGGACCTGATGCCCCTTTCTATGTGGTAGATAAAATCCAATTTGTTTACCTTTTTTTAGGTGCTATCGCGTAGTTAAGTCCTTTATTCACTAGCGTAAGCTCGCCGCTGTTCAGGGTGTGGTTTGATAGGTTGATCACATGGTTCTTGCTTGCCGGTGGTTGGTCGCTCCTTGTCTCCCTTGTTTGTTGTTCATTGTTGGTGTTTATCGGGGAGATAAACACCAACAATGAAGTAGAGGTCTCTTTATTCTCTGAGTTTTTCTTTATTCTTTTCCAGGGTATGTTTGGCCGAATTGTCAGTAATTCTTTCAAGTACTTGTAGAATGTCTGGATTAATATAGTTTGGTAGTTCAGATTGCAATTCTGAAACCAGATTTTGTGTTATTGCTAGGTTTTCGCAGGCTGTTTGGATCTGTTCTCTGAGCATTGCTTTTTCTGTGCGGTCATAAATATGGAGGCTTAAAAGAAAGGAAACTTGCCTAAATCGGAATTCATAGCCCTTAAAGAATTAAGACGAGACATAAACATAGTATTAATCAAAGCAGATAAAGGAAATGCAATAATAGTTATGAATTCAGACGAATACGCAAGAAAAATGAACATTCTATTAGAGGATTCTAATACCTATTCATCCTTAGACAGGGATCCCACATGGTGTGCACATAATAAAACCAATTAGTTGATCAAAAAGTTACCTAATTGGCCAAGAGACATAAACATAGTATTAATCAAAGCAGATAAAGGAAATGCAATAATAGTTATGAATTCAGACGAATACGCAAGAAAAATGAACATTCTATTAGAGGATTCTAATACCTATTCATCCTTAGACAGGGATCCCACATGGTGTGCACATAATAAAACCAATTAGTTGATCAAAAAGTTACCTAATTGGCCAAAAGAATTCAAAAGATTTTTATCATCAAAACATCCACTGGTTCCAAGAATTTATGGAGCACCAAAAATTCATAAAAAAAAAAGATATTCCGTTATGGCCAATTGTAGATGGGAGAGATTCTCTGACCTCAGACTTATCGAAATATCTGATACACGTGATAAACCACACATAGGAAAAACAGAATCATTTATAAAGAATAGTTTGCATTTCATTGAAAAGGTAAAGGGTATAAATATAGAACCTTCAGACATCTTAGCAAGTTTCAATATAGTCAGTCTCTTCACCAACATACCCAGAAATGAGTGGATCTACTTGGAAACTTTTCGAACCCTGCATGGAAAACACTTTTCTCATTTTTCAAGACAAATATTGAGAAGGAAAAAGGACTTGCCATGGGTCCCCCACCTCCTTTCTCAAGTTCTACTCTAGCCAACCTATTTATGGAAAATTTCAAAACAAATGCATTAAAAACCTATCAAAAAAGACCAAAAGTTTGGCTGTGTTATGTTAATGATATTTTTGTCATTTGGTTGGCAACAGTAGATGAGCTGATTGCTTTTAAAGATTATCTAAACAACCTGCATCCCAATAGAAAATTCACTATTGAACTAGAACAGCACAAAAAATTAATTTCCTTGATATCTTTTTTGAAGTAAATGAAGAGGGGGAAAAGATTATTCTTCTCCATATACAGAAAATCACACCACAGTAGGAAGATTTTTAAATGCTGCTTCACACCACCATCCATTGCAAAAAAAAAAAAAAATAGGCATAATTAAAACTTTGCAAGACAGGACATACAATATAACTAGCACATCGATTAAAAGAAATGAAGAATTACACTACCTGGCACAGAACCTCACACTTAATGATTTTGAACCAAAGACGATCAAAAAAATTCTTAATACAGCTCCTGTAACTCCCTTACTTAAACAAGATTTCAAGAATGCAATTGCCCTGCCGTACATCAAAAACAATGACCTTTTACTCAGCCAAGTTCTTCCAAGTCTATCAGTTTTGCTATTAGTAACCCATAACATCATCCAAGTTTTCTTATCTATTAAATACACCCCTCAGCAACATGTCCTTTGGAATTATAACAGTGCCAGATGTGATGTCCATTTCTACTCTTCTATCCAATGGATGGATTATTTTTGTCCACCTGATCTTGAACACCTACTTAAACTCACTTGCTGAAAGTATTGTATTCTTAATAGCATGAGTCTTCATCCCCATTTTGCTCAAATTTCCTTTGTTTTTCAATATGTATGCTAAGTGACTTATGACAAAAACTCCAGCTAGACATGACAATTAACTTGAAACAGCTACAAAAAAAAAAAAAAAAAAAATCCAAATGTCTTTGAAAAGACAAAAGGGAAAAAAATATTGTAAAATTTTGCTTTTTTATTATTATTTATTTTTATGTTGGGCCCATACATGAGAGGTTGGTTGGTCAACCTATAGTACATTAGTACCTTGTATGGGGTCTGCACGGTTAGCCTAGTGGCTATGTGCTTTGCAACCATATGCCTGGGGAAGGAGTGTCCTAGGTTCAATTCCCGTCGATGATGTGAGGAGTTTAAGGATCTTCCTCAGCCATAGCCGTGTTAGCCAGTCTTGGGCATGGAAGTAGGGTTTTCCCCCTCAGTTTATCTGGGTTTTTCATCCTGCAAACCGGCCCCGTGAACACACAAGCTACGGTCATAGGATATAGTACTTAATCCCTTATTAGGAGGGCTCAACCAGTCCTAAGGGGGTGATCGAGGAATGGGAGGAACCCCACCCGAATAAAAAAAACCTTGTATGGGAAGATGATTTAGAAATGACAAACTTATTCACATTGAATTTGAAGGCCCATGCATTGTATTCCTTGAGAAACACATGGGAGGGAAGGCTGTTCCACGATACAGCAACAGTAGGAATGAAGGAGGAGGAAGAGAAACTTGTTCCGTGATTGTGGAGTTTGTGAAGGGATGTTCAGTAGTAGCTGCATGTGTTTCAGTGGATTTAGTAGAGAGACAGCAGGAATTACTAATGACAATCCTGATGAACATTTGCCATGAAAATCTTTATAGAAGATGCATGCAGTAGATACTAGACACCTGTGTGAGAGTGGTTAGTGAGTTAGATGTGGGTCATTAATCAGTGTGACTGCTCTCTTCTGAACTACGTCGAGTATTTTTAGGGAGCTCTTAGGAGGAACCTCCCCATATGTGTGAGCAGTACTCGATGGATGAATTTGTGATTTGTAGGATTAATAGCTATTTGGATAAGTAATGCCTTGAACAAATGAGGAGGAAACCTAATTTTTTTTGGATTCTAGGAGATAGTAGTGGTAATGTGTTTATGCCAAAAGAGGCTAGATGTCAAAGTAATCCCAAAGAGCGATATCTCATCTTGTCTAGAGATTTGGATGTTGGCAAAGGTGGGGCTATGATAATATGGTTCTTTTTGTTGGAAATAAGGTAGAGCAGCATTTTGCAGCATTGGAATTGACAAGGTTATCAGAGCCCAATTGAAGAGTGGTTTGGAGATCAGATTTAGGCTTGAAGAGGTTGTTGCTCTGTGAGTTGTGGTTAGGTTAGGTTTTTGTTTGTCAAGTGAGAAGGAGGAATGTAGTGTACTATCATCAGCAAAACTGTGTCAACTGGAGCAGGTCATTGATGTATAGAAGAAACAGGGTGGTTGAGAAGACAACATTATGGGATCCCAGCCTCCATAAAAGGTAGGGTTAGAAGAACTGGCAACCCAGTTGTGAATCTCATGGGACAGACTGAGTGATGGAAGCTTACTTAATAGGCTCTTGTGCCAGACCTGGTCAATAGCCTTGAAGATGTCTAGTGCAACCACTTGAGACTCACTAAACTTTTCCATGGTGTGCTTAGCCATAGGTTTGTGAAAAGGTGCAGATCCCCATGTTAAACAAGATCATCTTCAGGGCTGATACGGCCACGTTTAAACTCGGCAGCCCATTTCTTAATTGTTGAAAACGAATTAGAAGAGTACCCATGAACTTGTAATGAATTTCTTTTGTCGTTAAACTTTCTTTTACAAAGAATTTTATAATCGCACGATACTCAATTTTACCCATTTCATGGATACAGACAACACTTTTTCTTCAGACAGCCATATAAAACAAACTACTTGATAGAATGACTTGCAATTTCATATGGATGCTTATGACAGATCTACCAACTTAGAAAAAAAAAACTTGCTGATAATGTTGCCATCTATGGTTGAGGCCGAGAACTTTTCAGACCACCCTCATACTATTCTAGGATAAATTCCTCACTGCAATATATGGTGTCACCTTTTGGGGTGGAGATTACTACAACCATCTTTTTCCATTGATACAAACACAAAACAGAATAATTAGAGCTATAGCCATTACCGACTTTGCACATTCAACCAACAATCTCTGTTTGCCATTACAGAAACTCTGTCTCTATGGTTGTATATTATATGTAAGAAGAACGTAAGTTTTTCAGTATGTAATGTAGACTATGGCTTACGCTGTGGCTGGAACCTGCTGGTAGTACCCAAGGCAAAAAGAAATTTTTCATAAATTCTTTGAAAACAAGCAGCTATAACAAACTCCCAAATGGAATCAAATCAGTAATTTCAGAATATGCTTTCAGAAAAAGATTGAGAGACTATCTCAATGTTGACATTTATTTGAAACATATATTATAAGAGTCCAATTATGATTGTAATATATTAACAAATATATACCATGTTCTGTGAGCTCTCATAGATACAGTCACTGGATCGAGCTAATTTAATTTTATAGTAACCAGTATGGCTACGGCCCTTGGTTACACACACACACACACACAAAATGTAAAACTCACTAACTTATTTTAAACATTTTTATAAATTATGAAAACTATCTAATAATGTATTTTACTCTACGTGTGTGTGTATGTGTATATATATGTATTATATATATAAATAAAAGGAAAATATTTTTGTCTATAACAAAATAATCCGTCAAAAATAAATGTATAATCCAACAGAAAATATGATAGTAATACTTGAATTGTATATTTATAAGTATTATATATACGTGATGAGAATAATAAATAATAGATTTTCTGTTGCTCTGTATGTATGTATGTATGTATGTATTAATTTTTAAGTCAATAGTTAGAATTGAAGGATGAAAAAGAAGGTGGTTTGATATAAAATCAGGTGCAAGGCAAGGGTGTACATTATCTTCATTCTTGTTCATCTGTATGGACCACATTATGAGAGGCATTAAACCTGATAATAAGATTGGAGAGATAGGTTGGTCGATAGAGCCTCTGCTACTAATGGCTCAGTTAAGTAAGTTTGAGCGCGGTTAGTAGTTGGAAGGGGACCAATCGTTCGATGCTGTCGGCACACTCTCCCTCGATGAGTCTTTGGACTCCCTGGAGGTGTCAAAATAATAATAATAGTCAACTCTCACTATAGCAATCTTGTAAACAACAAGAACAGTTTATTAGCAGCTAATTTTTGTCTAGTGAATTTCTTTTAGCATAGCATTTTGCTAAAATAAATTCACTATAGAAAACTATATATATAATATAAATAAAACTATTCACTATATCCCTCATAGAATTTTTTTTTTTTTTTTTTTTCTTAATATGTTGAGTCCATACACGAGAGGTTGGTAGATTAACCTATAGTACATTAGTACCATTGAATTTGTCCTGGGATATTGACAAAACCTGTACTTTTCTACATTTGAGAATTTCTTACACAGGATCTTTTACAAGTGATGATTAAATATCACTGACAATTTTAAAATATTCAAATTTAAAATATTTAAAATTAAACATATATGTTTAAATACTCAAAGATGTGCACCCTGGCCATCCTTTAGGCTCTGTCCATTCCCGTCAGAGCCAGTTATTCTGCGCATCTTTGGGATATCTCTCAAAAGTTTCTCTTAAGGAGAAGAGTGCACGAGCATGACAGTACCAGTTCATGATGGAGAGGCAAGTAACCTGTAGAGTACGGAGACATGCATTTCATATATGGTAAAGCTGGATGCTACATATATGTGCTTTGAGGCTTTTCTCAGTCAAAGACAGCCATGCTTTCCAGGATCAAATAACATCTTGTAGAGAGAGAAAATGAGGTTTTTCCCATGTCCAGAGGAAAGGGAAAGCAAAGAACAGAATCCCCCAATGAAATAGTTCATTTATAGGAAATAAAATTTGTGATAAAGAGTGTTTGAAACAAAATCAAGAATTATAATGTTCTCTTGGTTAGTGGCACAAAATGACTGTGGAATAAAATGAATTGATCTGGGCTATAATGTATATCTCAAATTATGTATGAATAAATTGTAAATTTTAATTCATTCTCTACATGTATGAACACACACACACACACACAAAAAAAAAAGCTTAGACTTGGATCATTTCATTGCAAAACAATAAAGAAAATTAAAAGAAACAAAGTAAATGAATGCCCAATTACAGAAATATACAATAGAGAATTTCCGATTTTTATTTTATTTTTATGATTTCATCCATACACATTTTCTGTTACACATATAGGAATATTACATAGTGTACAGAGACCCTGATGATGGAGTGACAAGGCTAAGCAGAAGTGAGACAGAGTAGGTGATGAGAATAGCAGAATAAAATGAAGGAATCAAAGAAGAAAAAAAAAGCAGAGAGAGAGAGAGAGAGAGCATTAGCAAAATTGAAAACTGAACCTTATGCTAATTGTATGAAAGTCTTGGATAACAAGGAAGGTGTCAAAAAAAAGTCTCAGAATAGCCAGACAAAAGGTGCAGAAAAGTAAAGATATATATCAAGCCAAGATGATTAAGGGAAAGGATGGTACCAATCTATATGAAGAAATATGTGTTAGATAGATGGAAAGAGCATTTTGAGAAATTAATGAATGAAATAAGTATATACAAAAGGATGGAGATCTGGTCATGTGGCCAATTTCTAACATAAGAATGGAAATGGAGGAAGCACTAAGAAAGATGAAAAATGGGAAGGCAGTTGAACCTGATAACATTCCCAAAGAAGTATGGAAATGTCTAGGTGAACTGGGCATGACTATTAATGGATGGCTTTAACAGAATTATTGAAGCTGAGAAAATGCCAGAAGAATGGAGAGAGAGAGTATACTGGTTTCAATATATAACAACAAATGTCATATCCAGTCCTGTAGCAACTACAGACGAATTAAACTCATGAAGGGTATAGGAAAGGGTAATCAGTGAAGAGCAGTTTGGGTTTATGGCTGGTTGGGAAACAGTTGCTGCCATCTTTGCTCTAAGACAGCTCATAGAAAGGTGCAGGGAGAGTAGAGGGAACTTTTTTTCTGTCTTCATTGATTTGGAAAAGCCTTTGATAGAGTCCCAAGAAAACAGATATGGAGAGCATGTGGAAAAAAATAATTTGAGAGAAGGACATCTTGTACAACCCAGGTATGATGGTAGTAAAACAAGAGAGATGTGGAGCAGGAACCACAGAGGCATTCCCAGTAAAAGTCAGGTTTGGGTCATCAAGGGTCAGCTTTGAGCCCACTTATTTGTTATGCCCTTGAATGTGTTGACACAGATAATAAGAACTGAATCACCCTGATAATGATTTGCACAAAGTGAGAAGGAAGCAGAAGAAAGACTTGATCAATGAAGGAAAGTTTTGGAAGACAGTGGGTTGAGGATTAGTAGAAATAAGACAGAGCACATGTTTTAGCAAAGTAGCAGGAAGTATAACATTTCAGGGCACAGGCATGCCACAAGTGTCTGGGTTCAAGTATCTAGGGTTGTGTGTTCAAAGTGAAGGATACCTGAACTCAGAACTCAATAGGAGGATCCAATCAGGGTGGATAAACTGGAAAAAGGTATCTTGTGTGATACAAAAGTGCCCAATCAGTTAAAAGGAAAGATCTACAAAATGGTAGTAAGTCCTACTCTGATGTATGGCAGTGAAACCTCAGAGGAACAGTGAATGTAACTCAATTATCTGGGAAGATTAAGGAATCAAAGTCGGAGTGGTTTGGTCATGTTATGCTGCGAGATAAAAGCTATGTGGGAAAGAGAGTGGTGAAGATGAAGCCACCAGACAAAAGAAGTAAGGGGAGGCCTAAACAACAATGGCTGGACAGCTTGAGGAGATCTCAGACTAGAGGAGAAAATGGCCTGCCTTGGACAGAACTGAGTGGAGGCGGTTGATCTACTGCAGCAACCGTACTTGAGTGCGAATGCTGAAGAAAATAGTGCGTATGGAGATCAAATGATTACTTATGTTACTTTGTTAATCAGATTCTTATTAATTTCTAAGTAAATACAACTCATTTGACATGTAATACTAAAATGTTTAGTCTCTCACCAGTTTTAATTTATTTGATATACTGATATTTACTGGACTGACCACATTTTTTTGTGAATATACAACCCTCAACACACATACCAATCCCCCTATAAGATTGAATTAGAGCTAATATAAAGATTTTGAAAACTTAACTTTTTTACTTTTAATTTAGGAATCTCAGGGATTTGTACTATCTGATTCTGAAACAAAGCTGAGTTATAAATATCCTTTTAAATCTTCATCTTGTACAAATGTTCATAATGCTGAACAGAAAATGGACACTTCTAATTGTGTAGAGAATACTTTTGAGTCAAAAGATGAAATTATTTCCCAAGAACTTAAAACAGACAAAGGTAAATGCTGTTCATTTCTTCAATGTTGACCAGATTTAACTATTAGTTACATATATTGAATGTTTAAGCATGATGTTTAGTCATGGTAATATGGTCTATATCTTATTTATGTACAGTCCCAAATTTCTTTGTAGTGTACTTGATGCAACAAATAAATTGAGTCAAACCATTTTACCACATTAAGTGAGAGAAAGAGAGCGCCCAAATTTTTGACCTGTTTTGCCACTTTCCTGCTTAGTAAAGTTTTTTCTCTTTTCTTGATTTTTTGCTTTACATGAAGAACACTGAAATTATAGTATTATACTATTAAATTATTTATAAAAATTTTGGCATACATGTGGCACACAGAACTTGCTGTGATGTTCACTGCAGTTCTGTTAGTATCCATTGTGAGATGAGTAGAGCAAAAATTGTCATCTGGTGTGATTGATCCTTCTAATTTTATTTATTTATATATTTTTTAAATATCTGAATGTAGTATAGACATGGAGTAAAACTAAACACAAGCATAATCTTAATATACTAAAGTTTTGCTGAATAAATAAGTTTATTTATAAATGGAAAATGATCTTTACACAATTTATTGTAGATTTGCATACATATTGTTGAGAGTCAGTTAGGTCATAAAAAAACAGTACAATAAAATATTTCTTAAAAATATTTGTGATACAGTGATGAGTTACATGAATAAAGTCTGTCAGTGGGAAGTGGCTCAGAGAGCATTAGAGTGCTGTAATGCAAAGAATTAAAATCTGTTGCGTGGAATACCCTGGATACTAAGATACAAGGGAAAACATGAAAGGTGAAGCAACCCATTTCAGTATCAAAAGTGGATCTAGCAACAGATTGTAAATACGAGGGTGATCTGAAAAGTTCTCGGCCTCGACCATAGATGGCAACACTATCGGCATGATTTTTTTCTGTCAGTTGGTACATCTGTTATAAGCATCGATGTGAAATTGCAAGTCACTCTGTCAAATAGTTTGTTTTATATAGCTGTATATATCCTTGAAATAGATAAAATTGAGTATCGTGTAGTTATAAAATTCTTTGTAAAAGAAGGTTTAACGGCAAAAGAAATTCATTCGAAGTTCATAAAAGCTTATGGGCACTCTTCCTTCGTTTTCAACAATTAAGAAATGGGCTGCCAAGTTTAAATATGGCTGTACCAGCCTTGGAGATGATCCATGTAAAAAACGTCCAAAAAGTATAACAATACCAGAAATCATTGATCAAGTACATGATATGGTATTGAATGACTGGCCAGTCAAAATGCGTGAAATTGCTGAGACTATAGGCATTTCAAAAGAACGTGTAGGATATATTTTGCATGAAGAATTGCAAATGAAAAAGCTTTGCGCAAGATGGGTGCTGCACTTGCTTACAGCAGATCAAAAACGCACTCCCATGAAAATCTCTGAACAGTGCTTGGAGCATTTTAACAAGAATAAAACTGATTTTGTGCAACGATTTATTACTATGGATGAGACCTGGATTCACCATTACACACCAGAATCCAAACAGCAATCAAAACAGTGGACAGAAGCCAGTTGTTCAGCACCAAAGAATTCAGTTCCATCAGCAGGAAGGGTAATGGCATCTGTATTTTGGGATGCTGAACGCATCTTGTTTATTAATTATCTTGAAAAGACCCAGTTTGCAGAACGAAAAAAATCATCTTTCATCAGGACAATGCACCTGCCCACAAAGGTGTTTTGGGCATGGGCAAATTAAGGGATCTGTACTAAGAATTGTTCGAACATCCATCCTATTCCCCAGATTTGGCTCCTTCTGACTTCTCTCTCTTCCCAAAACTAAAATTCTTCCTCACTGGTCAGCATTTTTTCTTTGAATCAAGAGGTGGTTGCAGCTGCAGAGGGATATTTTGCAGATCTTACTGAAAACCACTACAGGGACTGGATAATGGCGATGGAGCATTGCTGGAATAAAAGTATTATCCTGAGAGGAGATTATGTTGAAAAATAAAAATAATTTTGAAATTATAAATTTGTTTTTTCATTGTTAGGCCGAGAACTTTTCAGACCACCCTCGTATTAGAGCTGGAAGGGAATGTTGGAACACCAAATACCAGAATACCTCTGTAACTTGCTGGAAATAATGTTTGCTGTTTGTTTATATAATTGCTGCTGAAGGCTGTATGTGTTGTCAGTATGAGATTTTATTAACTGTTGTAATCTTCTGTTCACTGCATAGAAGATTAGAATAGTACTTTTATTCCTCATTATTTGAAGCACAACAAAAAAATGTTTAAATTATGTTATATAGAACTGTTTACAAACGGACCCTGACTTGTAAGTTGACTTGCATAAAATTCATGTAAGGGATATGGGAAAAAAAAATTTCAGTTATAAAAATTTACTTTAATGCACCTACATTAGTCTAGGCTACCTAACAGCAGTCTTCTGTATAGTAGACATTCCATGTGGTGCATGGCTGCTCCTTCTGCAGTCTTTCTTTGTTTGCTATTGAACATGGATGTAGTGTGTATTTGTATTCATACACTTTAATAATTTTTAGTGTTTGTATTCACTGTGATAGTGTACAATCATGAGTGGAAAAAAGGAACAGAAGTAGAAAAATTGTGCCCATGTAATGGTACAAAAATTGATGTCACAATGAAGATGAATCCTAATGCATCATGGTTCTTGAGTCCAAAGAAAAATCGACTATGCTTTAGTTTGTTACTGACAGACTTATGAAGAGAAGAAACCATTGTTTAGTTATCTTTTGATAATTTCATGAGGAAGATCTAATAGCCAAATGAAACATTGCTTTTATTTTTTCATACTAATTTGTGTGTGCACCCTCTTAATATACTGCTGTATATATGTACATGTAAATATGTAAGTAATAGGGGATGGCTTAAACAGGCTTGCATAAAATTTGTGTTATGTAAAGGTTTGCAGCAACTCCAATATTTTTTACAGTGACTGTAATATTGTACTTGGTAGGTAAAAATTAAACTGAAAACTCTAAACATAATTACAAACTGATCAAAAAATGGTAATGAGATTTTTACAAATCTTAAAAATCTCATGACCATTGTCACAGGGCATGCGACATGGCTTACGTAAGAGCTATAGCGTATTTCTCTGTTTCAGAGAATACAAGTTCTGAAATATTATCTTAAAATGAATATACTTATTGCTTTTGTATGTTATTAACAGTTTAACATGAAAAACAGTGATCAGATAAAGTCGCAAGTGGCATTTTGTAATAGCATTTTTGTATACAGAACATCTTTCAATATCATAATAATTGAACGGACACTCAGTCTTAGCATTTCTGCTGTGGATCTATAATTCAATTCTTTTGCCAGTTTTCTCACCAAATGTTGATTGAAACCAAAATGAAATGCTCAGTTCTATTGAGCTACTAAGTACAAATTTCTTGTAATTCCATCTGAACAGAGTAGAATTACTATATTATTATTTTAAATCTTTTGCAGGTCTGATTTGTAATTCAAATTGAGTTGAGTGGATACATTTTTGCATATTACTACATGAAAAATTTACATCATTACTAACTTCCTATCTACAATTTTCCTCCAAAACAGTCTGTTACTCGTCTAAGGCACTTTGTACATTATCAATCAAGCTATATCTTGATCTTCCGCTGGGTCATTTTCCTGCCAACCTGGCAGAGAACACTTGTTTTGCTAATCTTTCCTCGTCCATTTTATTTAAGTGACCATACCACCTGAGATTAGCTCTGCTAACACATTCCTGGATGCCGACAATGTCAAGTTCTTTCCTAATATCCTCCTTTTTAATATGATATTGCCACTGATGCCATCTGTTAAAGCCTCTAATCTTTCTCAGGACTCTCATATCTGCAGTCTCTAGGCTTTGGTCAAGTGTTTTACGTCTGACCCAGCTCTCAGATCCATAAGTTAAAACTGGTTTAAACACTATCATGTATACAGCTAATTTAGTATTCCGACTAATTTCTCTCTTATTCCATATGAATTTATTCAATTCACTTCCTACCATACCAGCTTTGTTGATTCTGTTGTCTATTTCCATATTTAATTTACCATCTTCACTAAAAATCGTGCCTAAGTAGCTGAAATGTTTTTCTTGTTCCACAGGTTCTCCGTTCACAATGCAGTTGACATTTTCAATGATTCTGCCTATTTTCATTGTCTTTGTCTTTTTTATTGCTGACCTTCATACAATATCTGTTACAACAGTTATTCAATTTAGTCAGGGAATCTTGCAGACTTTTAGCAGATTTCTTTAGAAGTATAACATCGTCTGCTTAAAGCAAAGAGCTGACATCAACATCTCCAATTTTGATATCATGTTTAATGCCACTTTCCTTCATAATGTGATCTATATAGATAATGAATACCAAGGGGATAATGTAGATCCTTGTCTCACACCATATTTAACATTAAACTACCCTCCTGTACTTCCTTCAATTCTTACTGCTGACTTACAACTCAAATAAAGACTAAGTATTGCTTGATATAATGCCCCATTGACACCATATAACTGCAGTGTATTGAATAGCTTCTCTCTTGGCACCTTGTCATATGCCTTTTCCAGATCAACAAAACTGAAATACAGATCTTTGTTATATTCCCATGCTTTCTCAACTGTTTGTCGTAAAGTGAAGATCTGATCCTGAACGCCTCTATTTGGCCTGAATCCAGCTTATTCTTCATCAAGCTTTTCTTCTGCAATTCTTCTCAACCGTTTCTCAAGTATACTTGCATAAATCTTTCCAGGAACACTCAGTAGGGAAATACCTCTGTAATTCTCGCATTCAGTTTTATTTCCCGTTTTATATATGGGTACTATGAGAGTTCTACTCCAATCATCGGGAATTCATCCCTCTGTCCAGGTTTTCTGAACTATGCAGTGCAGCCACTGTAAAACTTTTATACCACCATACTTCACCATTTCTGGTCGAATATGACCATACTTCACCATTTCTATTCCTGCTGCCTTTCCACATTTCAAGCCTTTGATGGCTTTTTCTACTTCAAGCATGGGTATGTATTCTTCACTTTATGCCTGTTGAGTGTTTTTTATCACTGCTTGCTTCATTTAGCAAATTTTCATAGTAATTACTCCATACTTCAAGGTTATCTTTTTCTCCAGTTTTCATGTCACCTTTATCATCTCTGATTCCTTTTACAGCATTCTTTTCTCCATTTCTGAGATTCTTCAACAACCTCCAGAATATCTTGCCACCTTCTTGATATTTATTTTATATGTTCTTGCCAAAGTCCTCCCATGACTTTTGTTTAGCTAGTTTTACAAAGTGTTCAGCTTTCTTACATTTGTCTCTGTATTCTCTAAGAGCACAAGTTGACTTATTTGCCAGGAACTTTTGATATGTTTTCTTCTTTTTCTTCACTGTCTCTTTAACTTCCTGTGTACACCATGGAGTTCTGCTTTTTTCTATCCTCTCTGGCTGAATCAATCAGGGTTTTCTTCAAGGCTTGCTACTGAATCTCCAAGGTTTTGTTGCTGTTCTCAAACTCTTTCATTTTTTCTTCAATAATCTTTCTCTGTTTTAGTCTACAATTCACATCCGAGAGCTGCTCAACTTTTATTCGCTTTAAAACTTTCTTACGTGTTATTCTTTTCAATATGAAATTAAATTTTATCATGCTGAACACTAAATAGTGATCACTTCCAATTTGAAATCCTCTGTACACTCTGGTGTCCTGCACCAGAGAGAAAACATCCCTATCGACAATAACATGGTCAATGAAACTTTTCTTATTCCTTGCCTCTTCTCTCCATGTGAATCAGTGCACATTTTTATGTTGGAACATGGTGTTAGTAATAACCAGTCCATGTCCTGAGCAGAAATCCAACAAATATTTGCCATTATTATTAGCTTTGCTCCTTTCTCCAAATTTTCCCAAAATATTTTTGTATGTCTCGCAATCATTTCCTACTCTGCTATTTAGATTCCCAACAAGGACCAACTTTTCCTTTTTCATTGTGTCAGATGCTTTCTCTAAAGCATTAAAAAATCCTCCATTTCTACCTTATTAGAACCTTCTGTGAGACCATAGGCACAAATAAGTCTCATTGTCCAGTTCCCCATTCTCATATTTGCCCACATTACTCTACTTGAGACTGACTGCTATTCAAGAAAGATTAGCCTCGTATTTTGTGTTGAATACTATGGCTACTCCTTCTTTTCCTTGATTGTTATTGCCTGAATATAACATTTTGTATTTATTGCTCAGAAAGATCTCGCCAGTTTTTGTCTTTTTTGTTTCAGTCACCCCTATTATGTCGATCCGGTACTTATCTAATTCCCCAGCTAGCTCCATTTCTTTGCCATTCAGGCTTCTTATGTTGATAGTACCGATCTTTAACTCTGGTGATGTTGAGTTAGGATGTGTTTTCAGATTTGTTCCATTAGCTGACTTTTCACTGTTCACCCTGGTTCCCTGGCGAAAACAATGAGGGCCTTGTTTAACTGGGCGACATCCCAGCTGGCATGAAATTTTGTCATGTTGTACCATCATTTTGTATTTTGGTTTAAGCCAATAAGAATACAATTTGGTCGGCTAAATCCCAAATTGCCAGCCCATCCTCGTTCATTCAGTATCTGAGTAGATACCCAACAGAGTGCACCACAAGAAGGTGAGGATTGGACATTAATCAGAAGCCCTGGTCGGTTCTCTGCATTCCTTTAAAGGCTATGTGGAGGTCTCCTCTCAGTTATATAGCTTTGACTCTTACGCACTTTTGCATACATCCAAATTTGACTTGATTCCATCTAGTTAAAGCAGACTTCATCTGCTAATGACTTATGACAACCTACTTGGCATTAGAAAAAATTATTGTTAAGATAGTGATGGTTAATCCCATCACTATTTTAACATTATTGTATGTCTGCTGTGTATCAGTTGCATCTCTGGCCAGTACATATGTCTTGAAGGATAAAAGAAAAAATTCTGTTTCCCAGAGCAGGAACCATGCTGCCTCCATATGAAACTGGTTAGCACTCTTTCAGTAATTAATTTATCTCCTCCAGAGATAGCATATTTACTCCTTTGGGTAATTTCAGAATGTTTTGCCAAACTTTGCAAGTGCAAATGGTCCACTTTGACCATTTGCACTTGCAAATGAAAGTTGAACATGGCTCAAGAACATTTTTGTTAATTTTTAAAATGCTCAAGTTCAGTAAAAACTTTCTGCTAACCAAGGAATAATTTGCATATATAGATAGACAGACATACAAATCTAAGAGATGCTTATGCATTTTACCAAACTTCCCATAATATGTCTATCAACAAAGAGGTTAGAGATAAGTGAGGAAACAATGCATTGTTATTTAAGGATTTCCCCCAGCTTATAAAGAAATGTGAAGCATTTTTGCTTTACAAAGAACCCCCTCTCTGACTAAATTGAATAGCTGTTGTAATAGATATGGTATGAAGGTCAGCAATAAAAAGACAAAGACAATGAAAATAGGCAGAATCATTGAAAATGTCAACTGTGTTGTGAATGGAGAACCTGTTGAACAAGTAAAATATTTCAGCTACTTAGGCACAATTTTTACAGAAGATGGTAAACTAAATATAGAAATAGACAACAGAATCAGCAAAGCTGGTATCGTGGGAAGTCAATTGAATAAATTCATATGGAATAAGAAAGAAATTAGTCGGAACACTAAATTAGCTGTATACAAGACTGTGTTCAAACCAATTTTAACTTATGGATCTGAGAGCTGGGTCAGAAGTAAAACACTTGACCAAAGACTAGAGACCGCAGATATGAGAGTCCTGAGAAAGATTAGAGGCGTGAACAGATGGCATCAATGGCAATATCATATTAAAAATGAGGATATTAGGAAAGAACTTGACATTGTCGGCATCCAGGAATGCGTTAGCAGAGCTAATCTCAGATGGTATGGTCACTTAAATAGAATGGGAGAGGAAAGATTAGCAAAACAAGTGTTCTCTGCCAGGTTGGCAGGAAAACGACCCAGAGGAAGACCAAGATATAGGTGGATTGATACGGTACAAAGTGCCTTAGACGATAGAAATATAAGATCTGATAATGTTGGAGTCTTAACAAGTAACAGACTGATTTGGAGGAAAATTGTAGATAGGAAGTTAGTAATGATGTAATTTTTTCATGTAGTACTGTCATATCCTGTACACCCCTTGAGGGTACATGGCAGGAATTTGATGATGATGATGAAAGAACTTCCCACTTTCAGTCTGTAGAACATATGCATAATCTTGAAAGTGGCAGATGTATGGATACTTGGATGATTTCGTTCTTCTCTTCCCCTCCCCCACCCAAAATAAAAAAAACTATAGTCATTTTTCTGGTCATTCTTTATACCTTCAAAGAGTATAAAGAATGACTTTCCAATACAATAAGCATTTTATTTATTTATACAAATTGTTTTCTTCATAATAGTTCTCTCAAATTTTTCTCTTCATTTGGTTCATATTTTAAGCTGCATATTAAAAGGTCTAAACTTGTTTTATATACCAGTTAGACACTGTTTGTGCTTTGAAACTGAAAGTAATTTATAGCATGCAAATTAGCAAAACCTTTGCCATATATTCACTTGGTACTGCACTTATGACAAGAATCTGTATTTCACCTTTTATTTAGTGTTTCATTAAAGACAATACTATAACACTTACTTGGTGTAATTGTATAGTCACAAAATACTGTGGTATCACTATCTTGAATTTCCATCTTAGGTTTTTTATGGTTTCCTCATTGGTAGAATGTTATATCCTTTTTAATTTTTTTTTATGTTACTCCCACCCAAAAGGTTATTTGCAAACCTATAGTACATTTTGTACCATGGGTGGGCTAAGGACGTGTGTTTGTGTTTAATTAATTATATATATATATTATTTGTATTTTATTTATTTTTTAAATCGTCTGGAAACACTACTCTAGAAACCAAACACGGAACTTTTTCAATCCACTTCAGGGCTCTAATAAATATAAATGGGGCAGTGGCCTCACACCAGGCAATGAAATTCATCTTCTGCTTAAAGACAATCACAAACATCCATGTGTATGGTGAGATTCGAACCCACAGTCTGTTGGTTTTAGAGCAGTACGCTAACCACTCGGCCAACCAGGCTGGCATTTGATACCATGTATTGATGCATGCTGCATTCAGAAACATTTGTGGAATTTTTAAACTTGCCATTCTTTTCTCTGTCTCTTGCTTTGATCAGCTGTTGCTGATCACATGCCCTACAAGTGATTGACATTTTTTCATGCCTTTCTCAATATAGCTACAACACTGTTGCATGTGGCCATTCTACAGTGTATCACATTCTGATATATTTGAGATTCACTGTCATCTCCCATTCAAGGTCCATTATTGCATTATTCCATAAATATGGAATAATTTACTATTTATATCTCTTGCTTGCCACTTATTGCTGTTGATTCCATTTAGCAAGGAAAGATGTCTGATATTTTATTTTGCTGTAAGTACATGTCCTCAAATATGATTAATTTTTTTAATGTTTTTGCCATTGATGCCATCCTTTTCATGATACATTAGAAGATACACCTGAGATGAAATGTGATCTCATGGTTCTATTCTTAAGCATCTATTTTCATTCAGACAGTACTTTTTTCATCATGTAGTGTGAAAAAAGTGTTGAGCAAAACGAAATGTATTATTTTGATTAATAAGAATTTTACTGTCAGACTAGTTTCAGAAAAATAAAAAAAAATAGAAAATAACTGCCTACATTTAAGTATCTTTACAGACTTTGCTGGTTATATCATAAATTGTTCAGATTATTTGGAATAGACTGTTAAGATGACCTACTAGCTATAGAAAAAAAATACTTCATCCTAGAAACATCATAATTGAAAGAAATAAATGCTTCAAATATTTCATTATATGAAAGCCAAATAAAATTTTTCACTTTAATTTGAGTTATAGATAATTTGAAGCCATCTTGGAAACAAATGAGGTGATCATATAAAAGGGGAAAGATAGCTGACATATGTAATAGTATTTTTCTCTTGCTTATTCTGCTATCAGGGAATGGTGAAATATGAAATACACAGGAAGAAAACTGCATACTTTCTCCATGATTTTGTTATCATATGAAAAAGGCAGATGACATTTGAAATATGTAACAACATTTTTCAACCAAAATTTCATTTCGTTCCTCATTTCAAAATCGTATGTGGA
The DNA here is from genome assembly GCF_054136105.1 of Typopeltis vanoorti. NCBI lineage: Eukaryota > Metazoa > Arthropoda > Arachnida > Uropygi > Thelyphonidae > Typopeltis > Typopeltis vanoorti. The sequence goes on from NC_143566.1 coordinate 21,380,154, forward strand.
GATTGTAATCATCTCTCGCTTACATCAGATGCCATATCGTAGTTGTGATAACAAATAACTTGTGGGGAAACTTTGTTTCTGATTAAAAAAAAATCTTCATGACAGCATAATTAGATTGAGCTAGTCACATCTAGAAGATTGGTGGCAACACTAGCCACACAAGTGGTATTGTAAATGATCAATATTGAGGCTCTCAAACATTGGTTACATAGTAAAATATCAAGTTGCTTCTTGGCTAGTGATCTCTTTGAAATATCTATGCTTAACTTTCTTGAGATAATCTCAATCACATCAAACTCAGGATGGTATCAGTGAATAAGAAAATGCATTGGGCTTTGATAACACCAGGATTGAACTGTTTTTCAGAGATGCTTGGCAGTTATTATAAACATGTCATCTACAATTGCATTCAGAAATTCCAGAAGTATAATTTCACTGAATAAAGGTCGATGGCATTTCATATTTTTATACCACAGATGATCACAAATCAAAGCTAATTGCACCAAACTTGTTATTCCAAAATCTTCTTTCAGCTCTGTGGAACAGTATTTGTTGTAATTTATGAAAATAATTTATTTTGATCATAGTTTTGCCATCATGTCTATTTCATTTTCCTTTTGTTAGATGAAAGGCAAGAATGGGGACATATTCTGAGAGGGAATAGACTTGTTAATATGATACCCATACAGAGAGTGACCAGTCTTCTTGCTATTCCATGACCTTGACAGCTATGCTGCTATTTGGACTTCCTTACCAGACTTGACCAGGCTGAATGTTTGGCAACAGGATTATGCACCAGTTGACAGAGAGGCCTCTTGACTCATTACTGACCGGTTAAGGTCCATATACTATCTGACCGCTGCCTACATTTAACTGATGCACCCTAGAAATGGAGGAGAATCTGGGTCTGAGTATGTTAGGCAGAGAAGATAGGGAAGGATGGAGGCAGGAATTCCTTGCAGTGGAGGCCAAACATAGCATTTGCTACTTCACATTCTCATCAAGTAGCATGATGATGTTTCGCCAGGCGATGAAAGTCATTCATCACCTAGTGGTCTAGTTGGCATTTTCTTCAACTAGGAAGATTTCCTTTTGCAATGGGAATACTTACTGCATGCACCAGAGTCCCTTTTATGTAAACAGGCCACACCATGGGAAGATGGAGTTGACTGGACAGGGAGAGGTTGTATATTGTGCATCCCTGCCTATTAGTGGCTCATAGTTGGATAAGGGTAATAGTCATTTGATTGTTGAAAGGCTTCTGACAGAATACCCCAGGTTCAGTTATTGTGGTAAGCTTGGGTAAGTGCACTACAGGTCTTGATGGTATGTAGAGGTACAGAATGTCACAAGATTCTGTTCTTGTTCTGTTATTTATGTTGTACTTTCACTGGTATTAATACAGCACTGATGAAATTAAATAGTAGTTCACTGATTTTGCCCTTCTCATTCTTCCATGGGTCATCCCCTCTTGTTTCAAGTCTACAGTGGTCCTTGTATCTATAAGCTTGCCTATTATGAAAAAACATGTTGGTTGAAAGAACAGTCCTCTCCACACAAACACTCACTCACTCAACCTGGTAAACTATACTTAAAACAAGAATTAGATAGTTTAAATAATTACATAAAAAAAAAAACCTTCAACATAGCAATCATAAACACTTTTTTCTTCAAGTCTAAAGCCACAGCCCATCTGATATACCTGATGCCTGAGAGGTATCAGGTACTACTGATGCCTGATACCTCTCAAGACATGGAGATACAATTTTAAAGCCTCCCATCTGACAACTAGGGCTACTGGACAGCATCCATAAATAGCTTCCTCTGAGTCTGTCTGATCATTTCCACTTACTTTGCATTTGTGTTCATGTTAGTTTTGAATTTTTTGATCAAGAGAAACATAAATGGACATTTTCTTTTAGAAAAAAAAAAAAAATCTTGCATTTTAACTCTAACGATTGACAGAGAAGAATTTCATTTTATTCCTCACTGCTAATATTGATTTCATTAAAAATAGAAGTTTAGTTCTAACCATCATTTGTGCTTTTGTGCCATGGTTAACTGTATTAATAATATTGTCAGTGGTTTAAAAGGGGATACACAGTTTGTTTGTTAGTTGGCAAGGATGATAGGAAATAACCCTGACAGTGTCTGGGATTTCTTCAAAAATGGACTAATGTTATGAAGCAGAAGAGAATGGATTAATATTGGATGAATTCAATGTTACAAAGTGTACAGTTGACATTTTTTGAGAAGTTTTTAGTTTGTGCTAATGCACAAACTAAAAACTCAACCACCCAAAGTGCAATCTGATCAATATAATTACTGATCAGATTGCAGTTTGGGTGGTTGAGGCAGGAGACACGTTATAAAAGTGAAACAGAAGTGCAAAGAATAACGATCTTGGAGAGGATGCTGGAAAATAGAGATGAGGAAGTTATTGTTGTTTAATGAACCTGTAATATGATCTCATCTAGATTAATTTACTTAGATTTTGTGGTCTGGTTATAGGATGATAAGTGATAGAGAGAATGTCGAGTCATGTGACAGAAACAGAGCAACATTAGTGGAGAATGGAGGACCTGTGACATTTAGGCTGCATGTTGCACTAAATATAGCAACATATACATGTTGCTATATTTAGTGCTATTCTATGTATTATCATTTTATAACAAATTGAACGAGTAGAAGTTCTTATTTAATTAATTTATTAATTTTTTAAAAAGTTGAATATTCCAAATACAGAGAAAAGAACACTTAATAGAATACAGTATTTAATGAAGAATAGGGGCTGCAGTATTACATACTTACAGTCAAAGATAAAGTAATATATTTCCTTTGTGGTACTCTGATTTCAATGGTGAAAAGATACAATGCTCATCAGTGTTATGGTACACATAAGGACCACAAATATGCAAAAATTGGAAGAAGAACCAAGAAAATCTATACTTATAAATATGGAGCTTCAAAAAAAACAAATAATTATTTCAAGTGATGACAGAACGAAGTAATGAAATTACCATAGCAACTTATAAAGTAGCATATATAATTGTAAGATAAGGAAACCTGTATAGTGATGTGGAAAACAGTGCATCGTCGAAGTTGTAACATGTCTGTATTCAGATAAAGTTAATAACAAACAAATTCCTATTTCATGAAGAACTGTAACTGAAAAAAAACATGAATTAGCTGTCAGTGTTACTGAACAGCTTCAAAAAATTTGTCAAAAATTTTTGCCTGATTTCTCGATTGCCCAAGATGAGTTCGCTGATATTACTGACACAACACAGGTTTTATTTTATATTCATTTTATAACTTGAGATTTTGAGAAATATGATTTCACACTAAAACTGACTTTCCAACCGCATCTGGTTGATGTCTCCAGTGCATCTGAAAATTTACAAATGGAGTGGATTGAACTCTCTGAAGACAGTATTCTGAAATCTCTATTTGACAGTAAGAAAGATCCCATTGAAATATGAAAGAACACTGTCTAGTATCCAAATATTTCATCAACATTATTGATGTATGCCGTCTTGTTTTTGCACAACTTACTGTTGTGAATCAACGTTTTCACACATCATTCAAATTAAGATGTGCTTTTGAGATCACAAATGAACACTCACTCACTTAGAAGACCAACTGAATCTAAAGACAACATTACTGAAACCATATATATATATATGCTTCTTATCCAGCAATAAGCAATCTCAAATAAGTCATTATTATGTTATGTAGTTAAATAAATTAAAATAAAGTTTGTATTTCTAGAATATAATAAAAGTTTCATTAATTGCCAAAATGTTTAGTTTCAAGAACTCCATTCTTGAATTAAATTATTTTATTTTTTTGTAAATAGCACTTTTGAGTTTTAATAATTTTTTAACATTTCAATATTAATATTCATACTGTATGCACATGAATCTCTTTATAATTTTAGCAAAATTTATTATATATTATTTGTGTGTCCTTATGAGGATGGATTAGAGAGAATGTCAGCTGCCAATATAGAGATTATAAATGTGGGTAGATTAGTGAAAAGAGAGGATATTATTATTGTTACATGACACCTCCAGGGAGTGCAAAGACTCATCGAGGGAGGGCACCTTATCTACAACACTGTCTCCACCGCTCAATCCACCAACTACAGTGAACCACATCATCTACTGCCCACCACCACTTTCACAGACAATCACAAACATCCCCACAGCAGGATATGATATGTATAAGATTATATAGGTAAATAATATTTGTTCAAAATATATAGCAGAGGGGAGAGAACAAGAGATCATCTCTAGAAGTTGAGTAAGAGAATGGTCAGTAAGAGTGGGGATTAAGTTTACTCAGGAAGAATTGCTTGCTCTAGAGTAAGCAATTTGTTTTTGTTTTGTTTTTGAATGAATTCATATCCAGGTACTACTATGGTAGAATATGTGATATTGATATTTGTTCTGGGACTCGAATAAATTTAGTTTAATCCTCTATCCAAGTGTAAGCAAACAAAGTTTGCACCTGAAGTTGCCTCAGTCCACCTTGGACCAAGCTCGCATCACTCCTTGTCTTATTATCTCCCATAATGCAAAGCACATCTCCTTGCGGACATGTATAATGCTTATGCAATAAGGGAAGAGCCACTATCCAGACTGGTTTCAACCTTTTATTGAGGCCTCGTCATTATAGATAAATATGACTTTTCCATTGCTTCCCCTTTGGTATCACCACCTCTGGGTCTGGCTTCCACTGACAAGACTTCAGTAAAGGTTGAAACCAGTCTGGGTAGTGGATCTTCCCTTAATGCATAGCATTATACATGTCTGCAAGGAGATGTGTGCTTTGTGTTATGGGAGATACTAAGGTAAGGAGTGATGAGAGCTTGGTCCACCTCTACCACAAGTTGCCTCAGTCCTGAAGATACTTCAGGCGTAAACTTTGTTTGCTTACACTTGGATAAAAGATTAAACTAAATTTATTATAGTTCTGGAACTCCTTAGAGTTACTCAAACAAAAAATACACGTTTATTTGCATGTGTCAAAATGTTGCATACTTGTTTACAAGGAAAAATTAATTATGATTAGTATTGAATTTAAAACCAAAATTTCTATGATAGTATTATGTGAATTACAATAGCATCAACTTAATTGCTAATTCAAACTTCACAATTTTTTATATCTTTCAGACGAACGTCAAACTTCTCATTTTTGTTCATCTAGTAATGAAACTTCTGAAACTGTTCCTGTGAAATGTAAAGGAGTTTCAGGAAATCATTGCAGCAGTAGTGAGATAGATCCTGCAGAAATGCCATTATCTGCTCGCCGTGCTCTATTTGAAAATAATCTCAGAGGATTAAGCAATAATAATAATAAAAATATTCCAAATAAGCCAGAAATCCTTTCTGTTGCAGCTCGTGCAGCATTGTTTGAAAGGGCAGCTACAAATGGCTTGTCGTCTATTACCCCTAAGTGTACACAAAAAATAGCCAAACTAGCAGATGTTTCAGATATGAAGACTTGCAGTGTTAGTGAAAATGAACCTTGTCCACTCATAAAAAAATCTTCTAGCAGTGGCAGTGATATTGATGGTTAGTAACTAAGAAATAATTAACAATTTTTTTTACATTTTTTATTACTCAATACACTACAAAATTAAATATTTTATATTTTCTTATAAACTTTTTTTTTATAGTTATATATGACATTCTGTTTTGTTAGTAGGATTAATGATTTAATGATTCTTTGCACTATTCTCAGAATTGAAAAAGAAATTCTCACACACAGACTGGTTATGCAAAGAAATTATTATTATTATTACATCACACCTCCAGGGAGTCCAAAGACTCATCGAGGGAGGGCATCTACTCTACAACTCTGCATCTCACTACTCCACCAACCTTCATCATCTATCGCAGACTACCACCACTACTACTTTCACAGACAATCACAAACATCCATGCCCAAGGCAGGATTCGAACCTGCAGCCTTTTGGCTGGAGAGCGGATACACTAACCACTCAGCCAAGCAGGCTGGCAAGAAAAACCTTCCTATGTATGAGACCGACTAACTCGCCTTTTGTCGAAAGAGACCAGATAAAAGTTCCTCACATCATAGACTGGAATCAAACCCAAATCTTTCCGACCAAAGGGCCTTGTCTATACCGACTGAGCCATGGAGGCTCTATAATTGATAAGAAATTGTAATTTTATTTTTAAGGATTGAAACAAAAATATAATTTGTCAGTTATGATATACTTTATAACCAGTTGTGAAATATAACATTTATAACATTGGGTTATAAAGTATACAAGAAATTTATACATATTACAAGAAATTGCTATCTTTCTACCAGGAGATGTAAGTCTAGCTAGAGTGACAGCATCAAAAATTCCACTGATTTTCCATTTTCTCTGTGTATTAAAGTAAATGTGACAAAAAATCGAGGCTGGTTTCACATTTTAATCAGGGATAGGGAGGACTGTAGCAAAAACCAATCTTAAAACTACTAAGAGACTTTGCTTAGTCTGGTTGTTCAGTCTGTTGCCATCTTCCTTGATGAATGAGGTTAAATGCCAACAAAGTAGTCGTTTAAGCCTACTTTTGGTAATAATAAGGGGATTAATCCTATTTCCATAGTTTGCTATGGTTGTTGTTATTTTCAGCACGGTTTGTTTCTTTTACATCAAGAAAATCTTGTTTTCCTTGGGGGGGGGGGGACTATGTGATAATAAGCTAATTCTTCTTTATAAAAGTGTTTGTAATGTTTCTCATGTCCTAGATGTTACTCATCAATCACGAACTGTCACTACTGCCAAGTTTGCTATGGAACAGTTTTAGAACAGATTATTTGCTATTAATCAACAACATTATTAGCTTAATTCGTTATCACTGCTGTTGCCTGATGGTACTGATGCATGTAACACAAAATTCTCTCTTCACCTTATTTCATGCAAACAATGGGCTGTGCATATGCCCATTCATAACTTATTATTATTACTACTACCCAAGACCCCATGTAGTCAAAGACTCATCTGGAAGGTCCTTCTATCATACCATGCTGTAAACACACTCTCAGGCAAGGTATATTCCAATCATTCACAACTCTGCTTGAAAAAAACCTGCTTCTTACTCTCCTACTCGCATCCTCTTTATATAGTTTCCAGGGATGACCTCTGGTTCTCCCCTGATCTCCCACTATTTTCTGTAGAACCTCTCTAACATTGATCCTATAACAACCCCCTTCTAACTTACTGTAAGGGATTGTTATAGGATCTCTATCATATCTCCCCTCTTTCTCCTGTCTACCAGACTGCAAATTGCATCTTATCAATCTTTCCTCATATTCGACATTCCAGAGGTTAGAAAACTACCTTTCAGTCACCTCTGGACACTTTCCAACATCTCTTTGTCCTTCTGAAAACTGGGTGACCAAATCTGGGCACAACAGTCCATGTGGGGCCTAATCAAAGCCTTATACAATGGAACAAGAATCTCCCCACTTCTACAAGTCAGTGTCCTCCACATCATTCCCAGAAGCCTTTGTGTTGTCTTCACAATTTTGGCTATGTGTCCCCTAAATTTCAGATCCTTATCCACTATCACTGCCAGATCTCTTATTTCCTCCACCTCCGACAATATATCCTCACCAAGCATAATTCTGCATCCCACCTTTGTTTCCCAAATTTTAAAACCTTACATTTTGCAACATTGAGCTCGCATCCCCATTCCCGTGCCCAATCACTCAATTTATTCAAGTCTTCATGTAAGGCCACAGCATCTTCTCTACTCTTCATGGTTCGTCCCAACTTTGCACATCTGCAAACAACTGAATATCACCATCCAAATCTTCACCAGTATATACAAGTTAAACAGTAATGGCCCTAAAACAGACCCCTGAGGCACACCACTAGTGACTTTCCTTTTCCTGGATATCGCTCCCTCATACACAACTTGTTGATACCTATCAGGTAGCCAGTCTCCAATCCAGTGCACTAATCTTATATCCAACCCCATCCGCTCTAGTTTGAGTATCAACTTATCATCTATCAAAAGCCTTTGCAAAATCGAAGTATATTATTGTGTATCCTTCTCTTCTGTCCAAGGAAGCAGTCACCTTATTGTAATAAGTAAGTAGATTACTAAAACATGACCTCCCTTTACTAAAAAAAACATGCTGTCCATCAAAGATAATATCATTGTTGTCAACCTAATTCTGTATCCTAGTTCTCACAAGCTTCTTCAACAACTTAACCACAACACCTGACACACAGATAGACCTATAGTTTGATGCTAGAGTTCTATCACCTCCTTTATGAAGTGGCACAATCTTGCCCTCCTTTCACTCCTCAAACTTGACCCAGTGAATATAACTTCTTCCTCTCTCTCACTTTTTTTAAAAATTAATACAGCACCAATATCTCAAGATATTTAATCTCTCATATTTTGATATTAGATTTAATGCTGTGTAATCCATCATCTGGCCCAACTTCCCTTTTGTGTTAGGTTCAGTGGTCACAGGCATGAAAAGTGGCCCATGAACTAAGAGTTTGTAGTCAAGTGATATATGCAAGATTGGTGAAGTTGTTGAGCTTATTCCTTCATCTATGTGTATCATTAAAAAGAAAAGTGGCATTAAATCTTAGATCAAAACCAGGGACATTGGACTCAGTTGTTTATTGTATGCACATGATGTTATACTCCTAAATAAATCCATTACATATCCTCTGGGCTCTTGAACAGTTGCTGTAACAAATTAACTTTGACAGTCAGCAGTCAAAAGCTAAATTCCATAAATTGGCAGGAAAGCAAACAACATTCTTAATGGTGAACTTATAGATGTTCTATAAGTTCACAAGTAAAATATTTCAGATATTCAAACATAGTGTTTAGAAAAGATTTTAAATTATATTTAGAAATAAATATAATATTTTTATTTTATTTTATTATTATTTTATATTTAGAAATAATACATGGAACAAGAGAAACATTAGCTAAAATGCCAAACTAGCAGGGTTCAATGGATTTAAAACTATTTATTCTGAGAGTTCAGAATAAAACAATTGGCTAGAGACTGTAGATCCAAGACAGCAAAATTAGGGGAGAGAAGTGAACAGAAGTCATCAGTCAGTAACAAAATCAGAAATTAAGACAATGGAGTAGAGTTTTAGATTTAGAAAATTCAATAATGTGTTAGCAAGATGTAAGAAGAATTCATCATGGAACGATTCTCCTGCAGCTGACAGTGCATATAATATCACGTGCTTTCAGTTGAATTGTTGTTCTTTTTTTTTTTTTGTTTTGTTTTCCTATAATTGTTCTATATATTATAGCATTGTCAGTACAATTATAGGAAAACACAAGAGAATAACAGTTCAATTTGAAAGCACGTGATATTATATGCACTGTCAGCTGCAGGAGAATAGTTCCATCTGCATTAATAGATATCCAAAACATATTACATTAAAATAATTTTGTTAATAAATTATTTTTAAATATAAACAAAAAAAATTAATTATAAATTAATGAACACACAAATGGTGAATATTAGTTAGTATAACTTCCCAAAATTGAGAAAGTTTTAGGCAGTCATTTTTGTTCAGGTTTGGGTTGTGAATGCGTGCCTCACAGCTTTCTTCGCAGTCTTTCCAGAAGAAAATAACTTGTGTAATACCACTGCGTTTGTTCCACTGAATCCTGTGTTTTGTAAATAATGTATTTATTTTGTTTTGCTTTGTACAGTAATACTTATCATTCATGTGCAGTTTGCTATAGTGTTTGGTTGAGTGTTTTTCAATGAAAGAATGAATTTAATTGGGGTGACTGTGTTATGGTGGTTGCATGCGAGCTTGGTCATATGCATTAAGGTGAGAGATTGAAATTATGATATCAGAGAGAGAGAGAGAGAATGATGGTAGAAGGATGACTCTAGGAAGTAGTTTATCAGATTGCTGGCTTCCTCAGTGGGATGGGGAAATCCTTTGAATAATTGGTTAGGTTTTAAGAGTAACCCAAATGTGCATTCAGACCAGTTGTCAATTAAAGATGCCAAGACATTATATTCTTGGTTTAATCCTTTATCCAAGTATAAGCAAACAGAGTTTGCAGATGAAGTAACTTCAGGACTAGACAACTTGTATATAGAGGTTAATGACTTCACATCACTTGCCTTAGTATCCCATAATGCAAAGCACATATCCTTATGGATATGTATAATGCTATGCATTATGGGAAGGGTCACTACCAAGGCCAGTTTAAATCTTTATTGAGAGATATTTAAGTGTAGGGATACCTCTCCAAAAACTCATGCAATCCCTCAGATCACCCAACAATGAGTGACCTGAAGAATCATTTAACTCATTGGTAGTTCCACATGGCCTAGGGACTGGAAGAAGTCAGTTTACATGCCTTTAGCTTGTGTGGCCAATTTCTTTTCATACTCTAATTTAGCTTTCCACACAATACTCATTTCTTTTCTGGTCTGATCTTTATATATGTCATAACTTCTCTCACTCTTATTCTCACAATATTCTTTCCACATCATCTTATTCTTGTGGATTTCGTGATTAATGAAGTTGCACATCCATTTCACTCCCAACCTATTTATTCTTCAAACACTAGGGATACATTCAGATATCCTCATTTAAGCACTTTTTCAAAGATTCCTATGCATTGCTGCAATTTTTTTCCATTCAGTAACTAATTCCATGGGACCAAAGATAATGTTCTTCTAATATACTATATAGTAATTTACCATTTATCTTGTGCTGCATTGTGGGAAAGCATCAATCCCAAGCCTAACAAATGTTATTTTGCATTTTTATTATTATCAGAGACCTCCAGGAAGTTATACATCATCCACACAAGCTATCATACCTTCTCTTAAACTCATTCACACCAGATGCACTCCCTACTTAAGCAGGCAAAACTGTTCCACTCTCGTCTGTGTGAGAGAAAAACTACCTCTTGTTCCTTTCTTAACTGCTCACAAACTTAACTTAATTAATGAATACCTCCTTGTGCTTTACCCACCTGCCATATAAAGAAAAATTTCATCAACTAATGTCTTATATAACATCCTTTCAGAAGTTTATAGACTATCATATTGCTCTTTTTCTCCTGTCTGCAGTCCTTTTGCTCTTATCTACACGTGTGTTGAAGCTTAAGTGCTGTGAAGAATTCATGTTAGAGATTTAATGGAATATTAACAGCACTGAGAAAGGATTAAAACTAATTTTAATACTTCCAATATTTTCTTCCTGGCCTCCTGACATTACAAAAAAACCATTCTGTTCTCGTCCCCTTCCCGGATATATGGTTTACCCAAAATCCACAAACCTAATTCTTCCCTAAGACCTATAGTAGATGCTACCAATGCGCCTTGCTACAAATTATCTAAGCAGCTGGCTAACTCTTTGAAATCCCTCACTGGTCTTACCTCTTCTTATGTAAAAAAAAACTCCATCCATTTTAAAAACTTAATTGAAAATCTTACTTTAAATAATACAGATATATTAGTCAGCTTTGACATCATCTCTTTGTTTACAAATATTCCCCTATTTGACACCTTAACACTCTTGAAAACGTTTTTCAAGAGTGTTAAAATTCATGTTAGAGATTTAATGGAATATTAACAGCACTGAGAAAGGATTAAAACTAATTTTAATACTTCCAATATTTTCTTCCTGGCCTCCTGACATTACAAAAAAACCATTCTGTTCTCGTCCCCTTCCCGGATATATGGTTTACCCAAAATCTGCAAACCTAATTCTTCCCTAAGACCTATAGTAGATGCTACCAGTGCGCCTTGCTACAAATTATCTAAGCAGCTGGCTAACTCTTTGAAACCCCTCACTGGTCTTACCTCTTCTTATGTAAAAAAAAAAACTCCATCCATTTTAAAAACTTAATTGAAAATCTTACTTTAAATAATACAGATATATTAGTCAGCTTTGACATCATCTCTTTGTTTACAAATATTCCCCTATTTGACACCTTAACACTCTTGAAAACGTTTTTCCTTCTGATATCTTAGAGCTCTTTTCCTTTGCCATCAGCTCTGGTTATTTCTCTTGGAAGAACAAAATCTACAAACAGATAGAGGAAATTGCCATGGGTTCCCCCCCCCCTCTTGCCAGTTATTACATGGAAAATTTTGAAAAACGAGCCATTGACTCTTCCCCTCTAAAACCTTCTATCTGGCTTAGATATGTAGATGATGTGTTCTCTATTTGGCCTCATGGCTCAGACACATTACATTCCTTCCTCAGTCACCTCGATAGTCTACATCCAAGAATCCAGTTTACGATGGAAAAGGAAAATAACAATAGTTTACCCTTCCTAGACACCTTAGTAACATGCCTTCCTAATGGTAACCTTTCTTTCTCTGTATATAGAAAACCTACTCATACAAGTAGATACACTCACAAACTCTCCCACCACCACCCCTCCCAGCAATATGGCATTATTAAAACTCTGACCAACAAGGCCCACAATCTTTGTTCCAGTAAAACTGCCCTGTCAACCGAACTCAAACTCATACACAACACCTTCCTTTCCAATGGCTATAATGACTACAAAATGAAAAAAAAATAATCAAGTTCTTCCCCATTCCCTGACCATGTCTTCAGAAGGGCTTCAGAAATGCCATCATTATTCCTTACGTCCGTGGTACTTCAGAAAAAAATAGCCAGATCATTAAAAAAGTTCAATCTCCATACATCTTTTAAGCCCCCCATTGTAAACTTGCTACCCTTATCCGCTCCACTAAAGACCAGCCCCCTCCTCTTTCAGTGCCTGGAGTATATAGAGTACCTTGTTCCTGTAAACTTGCTTACTTCAGACAAACAGGCAGGTCAGCATCCATCCGGTTAGAAGAACACAGTTCTTACATCTGTAAACACGATTATGGTCAGTCTGGCCTTGCAGACCATGTTTTGGATACATCCCACAGGATCTCCTGGGAAAAAACTACCATGCTCCACCATACATTTAAACAAATACGGTTGCATTAAACTTCCCAAAATTTGGGAAACTTATCAGAGATCCCTCTTTACATCCCAGGCCACCTGCAAATGCTCATAGAGGGCATTTGCAGGTGGATAAAGTCCTAGATAGGACTTTAGTCTCACTTTGTATTGTATTTGTGTGTGTGTGTGTGTGTGTTGTTACAAAAAGTTTTTGTAATCCCCGAAAATGTCTCTGTGACGGAGATGAAATGTTGGAAGTATTAAAATTAGTTTTAATCCTTTCTCAGTGCTGTTAATATTCCATTAAACCTCTAAGATGAATTGCTCTTATCTACATTACACAATCTAATTCTGATATCTTTGTAACTCTTCTTTGCAGCACTCTATAATTTATAGAGTGCTAAAGGGGATAACATCTATCTAAAGAGAATAACATCACAGTTATCCTCTAACACTTATATAGGGAGAGTAGGAGAGGCCATTTTAGATGTGTCTGAACTGTCCCGTCTCCAAAAGTTAATCTCCCCTGGTAGCCAATCAGAGATAGCTGGCCCAAGAGTGTTACAAATTCCCTTCATTTGTCTTCAGTGACCACACTACATTTGTCTGTACTGTGAGTTTTAGAGTAGATTTTCTTGAGTTTACAGAACAAAAAAAAAACCTGTATTTCCATGAGGAAAAAACTTGCTTTCCTGTGCCAGAGAGAGACTAATATGGGAACTAGTCAAAAAAAGACTTAAAAAAGGTCCTCCAGTGGGTGACTATGATTGAACTTAGATTACCATTCTGCATACAACCTAGTGCTGTGGGGACATATTCCACTTCCACTGAGCTACACAGGATCAGCAGTATGACCTTTGAACTCCAATATCCCTAGTCTTATCAGTTATCCAAGCATAATAATTTAATATACTGTTGGATGTCTCATCATGAGAGCATAACTTTATTCTTATTAACGTTGAATTGATAACCATTATTATTTGCCCACACTTTTAGCCTATTCAAATCATTGTGTAAGTTCTGTATATCAGTAGCAACCCTGATTGCTCTGTATATTTTTTGCATCATCATCAATAGCAGCAAATAATTGAACATTTTCTGTCGGGTCCATCATAGTATTATTAATATATAGATTGATAATAATGGAACAATGTTTGAACAAAATAAGAGCAGCTTGCTCAGACATGACCTCTCTTTAGTAAACCGTGCTGTTCCTTGCAAAAGTATAGCTTGTTTGTCAACCAATTTTTGTGAGTTCTTACTAATTTCTCTAAAATTTTCACAGTAACTCCAGAGATACTGATAGGTATCTGTGCCATCATTTTGTAATGAAATTATCATACATTCTTTCATTATTTGTGGATCTTTCCTGAAACGGGGTTCAAATTGTACAAACATGTCAAGAGCCTAGCCAGTTTGGCTGAACATTCCTTTAGCATCCATGCAGATATCCTATCTGTCCCTAGTGCTGAATTCTTATCAACAGCTTTAGAACCCACTTCATGTGCACCTCCATCTTATTGGTGTATTATGTTACATACACCAGGTTGATAGATCTTAACCAAGTATGTTCCAATTCTAAATCATAGAGTCCTAAAAAGACTTCAGTTTGGTAGAGTTATTAATATATAATGAGGATATTAGACATCCATCATCATTATATAGTCAAATGTAAGAAATAAGTTTCTGGACTTTCAAATTTTTACCAGAAAGTTTGAGAATCTTTGGCATAGGAGTTGTCTTGCACTAATTAAGACCTGAACTCTGCCCAGGTAGTTGTCTTTTATTAGCTTATCGATAAGATTTCTTTGGCCATTGCTGTTTCAGATTGTTGGTTCTTATCAGAGACCAGGCAAAAACCTTCATATGAAACCTTATTAGTGGACTAATAAAAGCAGCCATATGGATGCATACAGTGGTGAGCTATAAGGGGCTCGCATGAGCCCTTTGTTAAATTTTTCTCAAATTTGCGAGCCCCTTGTTCATCTTGTTTAATAATCTTGTAGAACTAGAAAATACCACCATGGAATGTATACATGCTACTACAATTGCTACTTTAAATTCATATGGATTTTCAGATAACTATATAAAAAATCATTTCATTGCATTTTGTTCTGATGGAGCTAGTGTAATGTTAGGAAACAAATCAGGTGTTGCAATCAAACTTCTACAAAAATTAGAAATATATACATGTTAGCACAAGAATAATGTTTAATTTGCCAAATATTTCGGTCTGAATATTACAGACCATCTTCACTGGCTACATAGGAATAGTTTTTAAAAAACAGAGTGGAATACGAACAATTGATCATTCATACATAGAATGAGCCACGTGATGTCATATCGCTAAGTATTAAAAAAAAAAAAAAACATAATTAAAGCTATTAATTCAGAAATTCATATAATGATCTTAAATAACATTAGACTGAAAAAAAAAAAATTTAATGTGTTGTCCTGATTTAACTTCAAATTTTTGATGTAGATATACAGTCATTACGATTCAAGTTAGGATGTTGAAGTAAGGCCTCTACACTTTCTTTAAATAAACGTTCAAATTTGCAGTGACATCTGTGTAGGAGGAGAGTCTTGGACCACAGGATGTTGTGGTTTGTTTCTAATCCAGATTTCTCAGGTTTGTTGTGTTGAATTGATGACTGATGCTCTTGGATTCTTTTTTCTATAGAACGTCCAGTTTGTCCAAAGTAAGAAAGATTACAATAACAAGGAACTTGATACACACCAGGTAGAGACAAGGTTGTGCGTTTATCTTTAGATGAAGGAAAATGGGTGGATAATTTGTTAATAGGTGTATAAGCGGCTGTTAGATCATATTTCTTTAGAATTCTCGAAATTGGTTCTGAAATCCTGGAAATGTAAGGAATTGGAACTCGACGTATTGAATCTTGGTTGTTCTGTGTTGGTTTTTAAGAATCGAAAAGATGTTGTGTACTCTTTTCGGAGAAGCCATTTAGTTTCATGTGATGTTTGATAGTCGAAAGTTCCTTCTGTAATAAATGAGATAGTTTTGGCTTGGCTTATTTGAATAGGCTGGAAATTTGGGTAAATGAAAATGGCTATCAGTTTAATGTGAGTATAAAGTTATGTACTTTGGCATGATTAAATTTCCAGCAGCATATATTAGTGTGGTTATGCTACAAGAAACTGAGGAGGCAATGGAACTTGACATATTGGTGGATAGAAATTTGTAGTTTAAAGGTCACATAGCAAAAGTTACAAATACAACTCAGAAGATAATTACGATGTTGAAGCAAACCTTGACATGTAAGGATAAGGAAGTCATTTTGCCTCTTTATAAGGTTTTGATATGATCACACCTGATCATTGTGTGCAGATTTGGTCTCTCAGATTCTAAGGGGATAAAGAAGCTATGGAAATTGAAAAGAAGAGTTACAAAGCTTATATCCTGACTATGGGATTTAGATGATGAGGACGGATTGCTAGTATGTGGATTAGACTCATACTCTGGTTAACTGGAGAAAGAGGAGTTGATATGATGGAGGTCTATAAATTTTTGGTTGGATTAACTTAAACAAATTATTTGAATAGGCTGGAAATTTGGGCAAATGAAAATGGCTATCAGTTTAATGTGAGTATAAAGTTATATACTTTGGCATGATTAGATTTCCAGCAGCATATATTAGTGTGGTTATGCTACAAGAAACCGAGGAGGCAATGGAACTTGACATATTGGTAGATAGAAATTTGTAGTTTAAAGGTCACATAGCAAAAGTTACAAATACAACTCAGAAGATAATTGCGATGTTGAAGCAAACCTTGACATGTAAGGATAAGGAAGTCATTTTGCCTCTTTATAAGGTTTTGATATGATCACTCCTGATCATTGTGTGCAGATTTGGTCTCTCAGATTCTAAGGGGATAAAGAAGCTATGGAAATTGAAAAGAAGAGTTACAAGCTTATATCCTGATTATGGGATTTAGATGATGAGGACAGATTGCTAGTATGCGGATTACGGACTCATACTCTGGTTAACTGGAGAAAGAGGAGTGATATGATGGAGGCTATAAACTTTTGGTTGGATGGGTATTATAGGGTAGCATCTGATGAATTTTTTCGTTATATGGAAGGTGGGGAGTGAACATGGGGCATCCATCGAAGTTAAGTTTGTTCACAGTCAAGAAACGGGTAAGAGCTAGGTTTTTCTCTCACAGAGCAGCGAGTGACTGGAATAGTTGATCTTTGGGGTAGTGAGTGCATCTAGTGTGAATGAATTTAAGAGAAGGTGTTACAGCTGGTTTGGATGATTTATAGCCTCCCTTGATGACTCTCTTGGAGGTGTTAGGTTATCATAATAATAATTATGTGATAATATTTTCAGCATATTCATCAGCAGGAATAAAAGCTCGTTGCTTAACATCATGAGGAAATATCTTCTATTTTCTATTTACTTTACCATTGACTGAAAATACTTTTCCAGCCAAAAGGCTGCAGGTTTGAATCCTGCTGTGGGCATGGATGTTTGTGATTGTCTGTGAAAATACTGGTGGTGGTCGGCAGTAGATGGTGTTGGTGTGTGATGATGAAAGTAGTTGCGGTTCGTAGTGATCGACTGAGTTGTGGAGTGGGTACCCTCCCTTCACGAGTCTTTGGACTCCGTGGAGGTGTCATATAATAATAATATTATTATAATTTATAATCCAGCCGGACTGGCCGAGTGGTTAGCGTATCCGCTTCCTAGCCAAAAGTTTGCGAGTTCCTGCCGTGGGCATGGATGTTTGTGATTGTCTGTGGAAATACTAGTGGTGGTGATTGGTGATAGATAGTGTTGGTGTAGTTGCAGTCAGTTGGTGGGGTGTGAGTGGTGGAGATAGAGTTGTAGAGTAGATGCCCTCCCTCAATGAGTCTTTGAACACCCTGGAGGTGATAAATAATAATAAAAATATATTTTGTGGAATAGTCTAAGAAATATAGGAGCTATAGTCATAGGTATGTATTGAGATGACAAGTAGCATTTGATTTTTTAGGGATCAAAATGGACATTGACTTTATAGGCAATGGAGGAATATGGTAATAAACAAGAGAAGATTCCAACATGTACTGTAGAATCTGGAGAGGAATATTCTTCAACTTAATTGCAGTAAACCTTCAAGACCTGGAGCAGAAGAATTTTCAGGAAAGGTAGCTTTAATTTCTGATTGTTCAATCATATATAAGACAATCTGAATGCAGTGGAGAACGATCAAAGCTATTAGGCTGAAATACGGGTGGTGATCTTTTTTTTTTTTTTTTTAAACATCAAAAGTCTATTCTTGCAGTATCCTCTGGAATGATGCTTGCCATTTCCATGGAAACTATTTTAAATATGAATGAAAGTTCCGAATCCCATCACTGTCCTTTAAATCAGAATGATTACCTTTCTTTCTCAAAAGTTTAGGTGATTCTTACCTTATGTAAATATAAATGACTTATATATACTTGATTTTCTCTCCTAGCATGCAATACTTGCTGCTGTAAGTTTACTGATTGTTGTATTTGCCTTACATTCTGTATTTTTGAATTGCTTTTGTTTCCCATTGATGACATATTGTTAGTTTAGTAGAAAACATTATTTTCCTGATTTTCGGTAGCTATATACTGTGCTTAACATGTTTCACTCTCAGTTAATTTTAATTCATCTTTTATTTCACAATTTTATTTAACAAATTAGTTGAAGTTCATTACCTGAAGAAGTATTTCTATATTATTTAAAAATATAATTATCTTTATTCTATAGAATCACCATATGTAGAATCAAAAGGAAATATGCTTATATCCAACTCTTCCATTAATAAAATGAACTCTGCTCCAAATTTAGTAGAAGAAAAATTTTTGGCAACCTCCACAGACTGGAAATATTACAGTACTTCTACTAAAGCAAATAAAGTAGTACGTAAGAAAGAAATGGCTGCTCTGCTGAATCAATGGGAAAAAGTATCTTCATTAAATCCTGAGGCTAGCCATGATTTACTTATTCAGGTTAGTTAGTTTTCCTGAGAATGGTTAAATTATTCTTTGAAAAATACCTAAGTTATTATAAACAAATAAGGATATTATTCAGGGTGGCTTATAACTCACAAAGCAGTTTAAAATGTGAATAACTCAATTAATAATGATAATAAAAAAAACTCCATGTATTTCATTATATTTTCATTACATTTTATTTCATTATAACAAAAAAATAAAATAAAGTTATTAAATGTTTAAACCCCTTCGTGACTTATGGGCAACCCTGTATAATATTCGTGATAGTGCTTTACAGTATAAACAACCCCAGAAGAACAAAAATAATTTATTTTGCTCCATTTGAGACCATTTTCAGAGTACAAATTACAACTGTACTTAGCCACATGGCACTCTGACTTGCAGAAACAATTCAAATTATTATTGGATATCAGCATGTTAGGGACTCACTGAGCCCTAACATGCTGATATGTAAGTCCATATATCACTTACTCCAGTTGTCATAACATAATCTTGAATTCATTCACACAGTCTAAACTCACAACCTCCAAATGCAGTCAATTCCAATCACACACTACTGAGGGAAAAATCTAGCTCTCCATCCCCTGCATTCATTCTCAAGTTCCATGGAACTTGAGAATGAATCCAGTCTTCTGGTTTCCAAGGAAACCAGAAGACTGGATCTGCATGCAGTAGTTCAAGTGAGGTCATATCAATGCTTGTGTCCGCACGGTTAGCCTAGTGGCCTATGTGCTTCGCAACCATATGACTGGGGAAGGAGTGTCCCAGGTTCGATTCCCGTTGAAGACATAAGGAATTTGAGGATCTTCCTCAGCCATAGCCAAGTAAACCGGTCTTGGGCACGGGCAGTAAGGTTTTTTCTGACAGTTTATCTGGCATTGCTCATCCCGTAAGCAGGCGAACCGGCGCGCCACGTGAACACACACGGATCTACAGCAATAAATACCTACCCCCCCCCCCCATGAGGGGGCTCAACTCGCCCCAATAGGGATGGGGGAGAAAAAGGGAGGAAACTCCATACGAATAAATAAATAAATACATGCCTTGTAAAAAGGAAAATTACTTTCTTATCCTTCCATGATGATGTTTGTTTCAGCATTGCAATTATCCTCTGAGTTGTATTTGCAGTCTTAGCTATATGGCCCTGAACTTTAACTTGATATTTACTAAAACTCAAAATCAGTAGTCTAATCACTATCTTCTAGCACAATCTCACCAATATAATATGACGCTGGATATTTCATTACACCATAGTGCATTATTTTGCATTTGCTAATATTGAGCTGACAGCTGTTTTCACATGCCAGCATATTCAAATCATTCCACAAATACTGCATATTAGCTAATTACCCTGTCAAATTCTTCCCACTATCATGAATGTAAAGATTGAATAACGATGCAACAAAGGCCGATTCCTGTGGTACACTACTGTCACCTTAAATCTTGCAGACTTACATTCCCTGTATACCACTTTTTGATATGTCAGTCAGCCATACTGTTATCCATTTAAATATTTGATAATCTGATCTGTGCAACATCTTTCACGCCTAGTAAAGCACAAAATTATCATGGTGTATTCATTCCATTTGTCTAACTCAACAGTAACATTATTATAAAATGTGAAAAAAGTTACTAAAAAAAACCTTCCCTTATCCATGCTGTTCACTGCAAAATATAGATTCTCTGTCAACCCATTTCTGTACATGAACTCTTTCTGAACTTTTCCAAAATCTTAACTACCACTCCTAAGATACCTCAGTATCTATGGAAGTGGTGGTCAAGATTTAGGATAGTTAGACACAGAATTCTTTACATCACCTTATGCAAAGAGTGATCACATTCCTAAGGGCAAATTATATAGCTTAGTTAAAGGAACAGCCAGGTCATCTGATCACATTTAGCATTCTTGCAAATATTTCATCAACCCTTATGACTAAATTCTTATTCAGTTTGCACAACAGCTCTAGTACCTTTCATTCCCCTGAGTTTCTTCACCTAGTGAAGAGGTGCAGTGAGTAAGTTGCATACACTGGGTGAAAGCATTTTAGCCAAATGGGCACTCATTAGTAGAATAATCTCTTCTACATCATTCACCTGTATACGTATACCATCTGCATTCAGTAATTATTCTTTTGTGCTTTCTTTTATTTGTAACATAACAATAGAATTCTTTTGGGTTGTTGTTTTTAGCTTGCAGAGCCAGTTTCTTTTCACACTTCCACTTTGCTTTCTGTACAATAGTTTTAATTCTTCTGGCTTGCACCTTATAATTGTCATAACTGACATCACATTATGCACATGATATTTCTTCCACAATATCTTTTTCCTTAGAATCTCTGCACACCCGTTTCACTTCAACACTGTTTATTCTTTGAGCATTAGGGACACATTGCTTCATTAATATAGATTTTAAATACTTCCCATGGACTGCAGATATCCTTACCATCTAACAAATGATACCATGAGACAGAACAAACCTAACATACTCCTGAGTTGGTCATAATTTCCTGCTATGTAGTTCACCATGGAACATGAATTAACATAGCCACTTCCAAAGTCAGTACATCATGGTACTTTTTTTTTTGATTCTCTGTATATTATTATAATTATGTATAAAATTGATTTTATTTAATTATTTATTTATTTTTTCTCATCAGAGGTTAGGCTAGTGTAAACAGTGAACAATGCAGGTAGATTTAGCATACTTGTGTGTAGTGTCATGTATCTTATGTCTTGTTCATATGTATGTTTTCCTGATGATGGGCCCTGATGTAGAGGTCAACATGTCACATGTTATTTTTTTAATTGTAAGTAAAGAAATCGCTCTAACACGTGTTTTTATCTCTGTAAATTCTACACAATGAATGCTTACCAGCATAACCTTAAGAAAGAATTGTCATAATCTATGGATATTTGACCCACAGCAATTCAACTATTACAGTAAGATAAAAATGCGTTTTTGTGTTGATTAATTGGCTAGCCTTTCTAAAGCAGCGTAGAGACAGCAATCTGATGCTGTGAACTGCATTAAGCTTAAAAGGAAGGTTACTTCAGCTGAAGTGGCATGTGCAAATCCATGAGACCTGCAAAAATCTGGCAGTTACCAAAACCAGCATTTTGCAATTAAAATTAGAGTAAATCCCGAATATTTGGTATATTTTAGAGAGGATTACAGACAACATCCAGAGATAAAGAGGTTATTATTCCCCTTTATAAGGCATTGATACTTCCACATTTGGATTACTGTGCTCAGGTCTGGTCACCTGGATTCCTTGGAGATGAGGAGGCTGTGGAGAGGATTCAGAGAAAAGTGACCAAGTTGGTGAGTGATATAAAAAAAAAATGCCCCCTACATTGATAGATTGAGAGCTTGTGGATTGCAGAGATTGGTTGATAGGCAAAGAAGAGGGGATATGATAGAAACATTTAAATTACTGAAAGGGTTTTATAGGATTGATGCAGGGGAAATGTTTCAGCTGTGTGATAGTGATGGAAGAACAAGAGGCCATTTCTGGAAATTAAAGAAGAGTGTGGTTAACAAAGGTGTCAGAACAAGGTTTTTTGCTTGGTGGGTGGTGAACGAGTGGAATTCATTGCCTGACTTAGTTGTGAGCTTTTCATCTGTAAATGAATTTAAGAAGAGATATGACAGATATTGTTTTGCTAGTTTGGGTCTCCCGTGATGAGTCTACTGACTCCATGGAGATACCCGTAATAATAATAACTCTGCAGAGGCACATTTTATGTAAAAACTAATAGCAAAGTTCCAAACAAACAACACAACAAATCAACAGACTATCCAGATGCCATGCTCAGTGGAACAACCAATCACAAACAAGCAATATAAGGAGCAGCCAATCGTAAACAAGAAGTGGATCATCTAACCATTAACAGACACTGGCCAAGTTATCAAAATATCCAGCCACAACCTTAACAATGGAGAACTCTCGCTTCGGCAAAAAAGGTTTAAACTATGCTATTGCACCAAAGTCCATCAAAAATTAGACTTCATCTACCACATTGAAAGAGGTCTACCTCTTTCATTTAGTATACATCCAGTATACTAAATTATAATAAACAAGTTTCAATTTAACCAAAGGCAGAAAAATTAGCCCCTGAGAAATAACAAAGACATAGTTATTACCAAGGTGAGCAAAGGCAGTTCTACTGTTGTTCTTGATCGGATAAGCTTACCTTGAAATAATGAACTGAGTGGCATCTCACCATAACAAATACCATTTGGTTAACTACAATCCTACACTCTGCATCAATAAGAAAACAACAGAATAACAGAATTAAGTCAGTGATCATTTGGCCAGAGGAAACAGTTAAAAAAAACTGTCATCACATTATGCCTGCTCTCTCAGAATTTGTCCTGCCAAAAATACACAAAACAGATGCACCACAATGACTTCTAGTTAAAGGAATAGGCAGCCTAGTTATCACTTAGCCAAGAAACCAGCAGCTACTCATTGGTAGGTCATTCTCCTTCCTGCATTAAAAAAAAAAGTACAGAAAACTTCAAGAAAGATTTATTAGTCAGCTTTGATGTAACTGCCCTTTTCATGAATGTCCTGATCAGTGACAAGATTCTTCTCATTCAGAACAAATTTCTGCCTGATATCATGGTCCTCTTTGCCCATGTACTTTGCTCCAGGTATTTTGTTTTGCAAAATAATTTCTACCTGCTAAACGATGGCTTGCTTAGGGGCTCACCACTTCCCCTTCCCCACAGCTAACTTTTACATGGAAGACTTTGAACAACAAGCTTTCATTGTCTAAAAAGCCCAAAGTTTGACTGAGAATTTGCAGGATTCAATGTAACCAGTGGTGTGTCTCAAGGACCAGTCCTTGGTCCATTGTTATTCAATCTACGCATTGACAGGGAAGGATTTGACATGTGACATACAGCTATTTGCTGATGATGCAAAGATAGGTAGGGTAATCAGAAGTGCTGCTAATATACAGTACTTACAGAATGATTTGAATAGGCTAAAATTGTTGCCATAGGAAAATGGGTGTCAGTAAATGCAACATCATGCACTTTGATGTGATTAGATATCCTATGTCATTATATTGCCCCCCCCCCCACTACTAATTCCTAATTAAAATTAATTTTTTTATTTATGTTGTGTCGTGTTTTCTATTTCTATACTACTTATGAATTAGTGGTCACATAAGGTGGGAATACTCTAATTCAAGTTGTGCTCGGGCGGACCGAGTGCTATTTCGTTTGCCCGAGCCAGGCCAGAGATCACAGGTATCATGTATTGGTGATCACTGCAGATGCTCAGTCATAGGTAGTGTGTATTCTCAAATCGTCTACTCAATTCAGCGCTCCCTCTCCCCAAGATTAAATCTTGAGCTCTCCCCCCCCCCCCCCCCCAAGATTAAACTTTGAGTGCGGCACTGTCTGCAGGAGTAGAAAAATCAGAATGCTTAGATAGTCATAGTAGGCTCAAGAAGTTAGACATTCTTGGAAAAGAATAAATAATAAATATGAAAAGTAATATTAAAAGTGCACAACTTGCTTGCTTGAAGTTGGCATGTACTTTGAGAGAATATTGAGAAAAATCTAAATAGCTATGTTTTGCATAAAAGTTGCTAACAAAGATTATGGGTAGACTTTGGTAGGAATATTTCTATTGTGCAAGGATGTGTGTGCTTTGACTTTAAAATAATTATCCTTTTTAAATATCTCAAATGTTTATGTGTGTGTTAATAGATTGATTTACTCAGTTGAGGTACATGTTTTTTAGGTGAGCTGACTGGGAAACAGAGATAAGAAATGAAACAAATTTTAATGGAATGACTAGTTTCGTCTTTAACAAACTTCTTCAGGTGCAAAAAAATAAAAACATCCAATAAGAACCGTAAAGGAAATAACTCTAAACAGTGCAAAAAAGAAACCCTTTGTCACCAGTATCTACCTCGAAGATTTTGAAGAGGAAAGCTATCTTCTCCTTCCCTTTAAAATCAAGAATTTGGATAAGATACATAGATGACATTTTTTTTATTTTGGGGCCACGGCCATGAATCTCTTCAAAATTTTCTAGACCATCTGAATAATCAACATCCAAACATCAAATTTACAGCTGAGTTAGAAGTTAATGGTTCTCTTCCTTTTTTGAATGTTAAACTGACCCATTCAGCAGAGAAATTGAAGATTTCGATTTGCAGAAAACCTACCCACAGGTTTTCTGTAAACAGTTATCTCCATGCTCAGTCTTATCATTATCCCCCACAAAAGTTTGGAATCATTTCGACAATTGGATATCAGGCTCGTTCCCTTCTTTATGATGAGGAGGAACTAAACAAAGAACTTAATTTCCTCTGGACCATTTCAACTGAATGGCTATTCACAAAAAAACTATTAACAAATTCCTATTTAATCCACTCCCTCACCATAATGAGAATACCAGTGTTAAAGGTAAAATTTCTCTACCTTACATCAGCTCCATCTCTTTCTAAATTGGCCAAAGTTACAGAGCCTTATCAAATTAAAAAATTAAAAATAAAAACACCTTGCAGCAATTTCTACAGGTAAAGTTGATAAGGCTCTGTATTACTAAAACCTTGGTATTTAGGGTCTAGCTACTCACTGAGGAGACCTCAAAAAAGGTTGAAACCGGTCTGGGTAGTGACCCCACCCATAATGCATTGCAGTATACATCTTTTAGTGAGATGTGCTTTACATTATGGGAAAATACTAAGAATAGTGATCGGAGCTTTACCCACTTTTACAATGAGTTGCCTTGGTATTGTACCATCTTTAGACTTGAACTATGCTTCAGGTGCCAACTTAATTGTTTGCATACTTGGGATTAGGAGTTAAATAACAAAGCTCATAAAATTACTGGTAACCCTAATATACAGTATCCCCAAGTTAAAAAATTAATTACATCTACAGGGTGTTCGGGATAAATTTGACAGTTTCGTAAGGAAAAAGAAAATCTTCTTTGTATCTATTAAATTTTATGAATTGACAAAAAAACATTACAGGCAGAGTTAATTACAATACTATCAACAAGATTTACTCAAAATAACCACCATTAGCATCGATCACAGCTTCAATTCTGCTTCGGAACCTCGAACAAGCTGATGCTACAGTCTCCCTGGGAAGGGCCGCAAAAACTGTTTTAATTTTATCCATTAACTGGGCTTTTGTATTACTGGAAGTGCGATTGGTGTCTTTTTCAACTGCGCCCCATACAAAATAATCCATGGGGTTAAGGTCTGGGGAGTTTGGAGGCCAAACATTTGGACTGGTGAAGTCGTAGAAATTTTCAGACAACCATTTTTGACTTTTCCCAGAGGTGTGGCAAGGGGCCGAATCCTGCTGCCATACATACGGCCTACCATTGGCTACCCTTGTTATCCAGGGCTTGACTACAGTTAGCAACTCCACGAACAAAGCCCGAATTCCAATGCCAGGGTTCTTCAACACCTGTTCCTGCAGATTTGCGAGGAATTCTGCTGTACGAACGCAATCAGATCGTCTGCTAGGGATCTTTCTTCTTGCTACATCCTCGTAGTCACCATTGCAAGTCTCTAGTTCATGCCTGATTGTTTTTACTGTATTCAGGGAGCATTGGGCAGCAGTCGTAATATCCTTATTTTGATGGCGGGCACGAATCATCATGATACAAGTTATTCTCTTCCATGATTCAGGTGGGTTCCAGCTATCCATCCTTTGACATCTTGTATATGAATGAAGAAGGGTCCAAACTTTTAAATGAAGAGAAGTGTGTGTTAATACATGTAACTTACGGAAAAATATAATTAATTATAAATATGTCAAATTTATCCCGAACACCCTGTATATCTCCTCCAGAGATTCTTATTAAAAATAAAAACACCTTGCAGCAACTTCTATAGGTAAAGTTGATAAGGCTCTGTATTACTAAAACCCTTGGTATTTAGGGTCTAGTTACTCACTGAGGAGACCTCAAAAAAGGTTGAACCAGTCTGGGTTGCGACCCCACCCATAATGCATTGCAGTATACATCTTTTAGTGAGATGTGCTTTACATTATGGGAAATTACTAAGAATAGTGATCAGAGCTTTACTCACCTTTACAATGAGTTGCCCTAATGTTGTACCATCTTGAGACTTGAACTATGTTTCAGACGCAAATTTAATTGTTTGCATACTTGAGATTAGGAGTTAAATAACCAAGCTCATAAAATTACTTGGTAACCATAACACACACACACACACACACACAGGCAGCCCTCAGTTTCCGACTGTTCAATTTACGCCGATTCACAGTAACACCGGATGCCTACACGTGCTTTCTTACTGTAGTGTGGTCTGACTGAGAAACGACATAGCAGGCACTCTAGTGTTTGAGAGTTTACCAAGCTACTACGACATATATGTATCAAACCTAGTTTTACTGTCGAATCTACCTAATTGTGCTATTTAATTTTTTTTTTTTACATATATAAATATGTTTAAATTGAGAAGTTATGTAATTATATACCATGTCTGATAAAAGAAGTGCAGAAAAGTTAGCAGAACTTGGTGTTAAGAAGGCACAGAAATCAATCGCACTTGAAAAGAAGATGGAGGTGATTCGAAGAATGGAAGATGGCCAGACACGTGCTAATGTCTGTAGAAGTATGAACTTACCTCCATCGATTGTTACTACAATTATGAAAAATGCAGATAGAATAAAACAGTCTGCGCAACAATCTATAGCAGTATTGAATGCAAAACATGTAAGTTATAGCAGGGGTAAACTTTATGAAAAAATAGAAAAATTATCATCATTATGGGTGAATGAGTTGAATCAGAAAAACATTCCTCTGACTCAGGCTGTTATAATGGAGAAAGCAAAAACAATTTCTTAGGATCTTAAAAAGGCAGATGGAGGCGAAGAAACATTTTTTAGGAAGCAAAGGTTGGTTAATGAGATTTAAGTCTCAAAGTAAGTGCCATAGTGTCAAATTATATGGTGAGGCGGCAAGATGTTGCGGCAGCGGCTGCTTTTCCTAAAGAATTTAAAGACTGTGTAGAACAAGGAAGTTATCCTCCTGATCTCATTTTTAATGTTGATGAGACTGGAAAAAATTGCCATCACGCACCTTCATTTTCTGTGAAGAACATTCTACTCCAGGTTTTAAAGCTGCAAAAGATAGACTTGTGCTTTTGTTTGGTGCAAATGTCTCCGGAACTTCGAAGCTTAAACCAATGTTGGTGTACCACTCACAGACACCACGTGCCTTCAAGGGTCTAAAAGCCATGCTGCCAGTCTATTGGAAATGGAACAAGAAAGCTTGGGTTACACAAGATGTTTTTATAGATTGGTACACAAATTATTTTTGTCCTACTGTGCTTTGCTTCTGTAAAGAAAATGATATGCCAGCCAAGGCATTGCTTCTCTTGTATACTGCCCTTGGACATCCTCAAAACCTTGCTGAAGTAAGAACACCATTGGATGTCAAGGTTGTTTACATGCCCCCAAACACATCACTTTTGCAACTGATGGATCAGGGGATTATATCAATCTTCAAAGCCTCTTACTTCCGTATAACATCTTATGGAAATGGTAAGAGTCTTGGACACTTCAGGAAAAACTATTAAAGACTATTGGCAGTCATTCAATATTTTGAAGGGCATCAAGACAGCTTGAAATGAGGTGGCAGCAAAGTGTTTAAAAGGAGCAAACTTCTTCCAGCATTTATGCATGACTTCGAGGAATTAGAGAAAGATGAGAATGTTATTGAAGACGTTACCAAGCTTGCGCAAGAGGTGGGATTGGACGATATTACAGCTGAAGATGTGACAGAAGTCTTAGAGAGAGCCATGAGAAACCGCTTTCCAATAAAGACTTGAAAAGAATGAGCCGAACAATTAAATCAACATCCAAAAGAGGAGAAAGAAAATGAAGAAAGTCCTCTTATAGATATAAAAACGGCTGATTTAAATCATATCCTTGCAAGCATAGAGACATTGACTGATGAACTCTATGAAATGGACCACGATTGGGAATGGAGTGTGAACGTATAAAGGAGTATAATTGCATCTATTCAACCTTACAATGAATTCCTTAAAGAAAGAAAAAGAAAATCTAGGAAGTTAACACTGGATACTTTTTCAAAAAAAATGCAGGTGATCCGAAACCAGGAACTTCAACATAGAAATATGTAATATCTTTCCGAAGTTTAATATTTTTGTATATAATTTTTTGTTTTCATTATTAATAATTTTATTTTAACAAATATATATGTATGTATTATCAAAGCTTTAAATATAATAATGTTACACATACTTCATGTGCATATTTTTTGACTGCGTGGAACATAACTTTGTACCTCCCATTAAAATTGGGTTCGTTTTACACCGAATCAGTGTAAAACGAACCCAGTTTGACTATTTCGATGATGGTAAACACATCATCGAGATAGTCAAGTAGAAATTGGCCAAAGTGGGAAAAGATGAGTATATTTTATGAATTACTGGATTTATTTTTAATCACTTTTTTTTTTAATCACCCATGGTGTGGATCTAATATAGATTTTGTAGTCTTCATATGTCTGGATATTCATACAAGTGTGTGTGTGTGTGTGTGTGTGTGTGTGTGTGTGTGTGTGTGTGTGTGTGTGTGTGTGTGAACACGTATACATACTTGTTCATACATAGCAATATACCTAATATGTATTAAGTTGGTCCAGTTCTGTTTGTCCAGGCCTTAACTACTGTACTGACCATAGTGCTTACAGTATTCATCATTAAATACACAAATGCAAAGTATCAATTGTAATTGAAATAAAATGAATATGAAGCATGAATTATTTTTTTATAAAAGAAGAATTAAATAAAATTAGATGTCTCTAAGAGCACAAGGCTGACTTATTTGCCAGGAATTTTTCATATACTTTCTTCTTTTCCTTCACTGCCTCTTTAACTTCCTGTGTCCACCACAGAGTTCTGATTTTTCTATCCTTCCAGACAACCTCACCACATGCCTCTCTGAATGAATCAATGTTTTCTTCAGAGCTTGCAACTGAATCTCCAAAGTTTGATTCCTGTTCTCAAACTATTTCATTTTTTCTTGAATAATGTTTATATATTTCAATCTGCAGTTCACATCTGAGAGCTGCTCAACTTTTATTCACTTTAAAACTTTCTTACATGTTCCTCTTTTCAATATGAAATTCAATTTTATCCTGCTCAAGACTAAATGGTGATCACTTCCAGTTTCAAATCCTCTGTACACTCTACTGTCCTGCACCAGAGAGAGAACATCATTATGAACAATAACATAGTCAATGAGACTTTTCTTATTCCTTGCGTCTTCTCTCAACGTGAATTTGTGCACATTTTTATGTTGGAATATGGTGTTTAATAATAACCAGTCCATGTTCTGTGCAGAAATCCAAGTATTTCCCATTATTATTAGCTTTGCTCTTTTCTCCAAATTTTCCCAAAATATTTTTGTATGTCTCACAATCATTTCCTACTCTGCTATTTAGATCCCCAACAAGGACCAACTTTTAATTGTTCATTGTGTCAGTTGCTTTCTCTATAGCCTCAAAAATAAAAAAAATTTCTCCACTTCTACCTTAGCAGAACCTTCTGTGGGACCATAGGTACAAATAAGTCTCATTGTCCAGTTCCGCATTCTGATATTTTCCCACATCACTCTACTTGAAATTGCCTGCTATTCGAGAAGATTAGCCTCGTATTTAGTGTTGAATACGATGGCTACTCCTTCTTTTTCCTTGATTGTCATTACCTGAATATAACATTTTGTATTTATTGCTCAGAAAGATTTCACCAAGTTTTTGTCTTTTTTGTTTCAGTCACCCCTATTATGTCGATCTGGTATTTATCAAATTCCTCAGCTAGCTCCCTTTAGTGCTGATCTTCAACTCTGGTGATATTGAATTGGGGTGTGTTTTAGGATTTGTTCCAATAGCTGACTTTTTGCTGTTTGCCCTGGTTCCCTGGCAAAAACAACAGGGGCCTTGTTTAACTGGGTGGTACCCCAGCCAGCATGAAATTCTGTCATGTTGTACCATCATTTAATATTCTGGTTTAAGCCAATTAGAATACAATTCGGTCAGCTGAATCCCATATTGCCAGCCCATCCTCCTTTGTTCAGTATCCAGGTAGATACCTAACAGGGTGCACCATAAGAAGGTGAGGAATTGGACATTAAGCCCTGGTCGGTTATCTGCATTCCTTTAAAAACTATGTGGAGGTCTCCTCTCAGTTTATACAGCTTTGACCCTTAAGCACCCCTGAATCTGAGCTTTTAGGAATTAATTTCTAGTAAGGAAGGATAGCATCTCTACGTATAAAATATTAGCTCTATAGGTATACGCACATACACACAGTGCTTTTTTGGGATGACATGCAATGGTAGAATGTACTGGCACCTCTATTAAACAGTTGTAATAATCTACTGTATCTTATCTGTGCCATTGTTATATTTTATCTTTCTTCATTCTCTAGCTTTTTTTTCTGTCACTCACACTCTGTAATTTAACAAATTTATATGATTTACGACTGTGCCAGTTAAACTACTCATTTAGTTTGAGTTTTCTAAGAAATATAAACAAAGTTAAAAGCAGATATTATTCCCCATTCTTACTTTTAACTTATATCAGTCATGGCTTAAACTTATCATTTAGCATGTCATAAATAAACCTTTTATTTGTCAGTTACATGCAGGTTTGCAGTTTTTGAATTAGTGCACTGACAAACCAGTCTCAGTGCGCTGATTCGAAAACTACTATTTTCGAAACTACGAAAAACAATTCTACACCCTCTCTCCAAAAAGAAACTGAACTTTTCGAAAATAGAAGAAATTAGTGGCATCACTTGTATGTTTTTGTTGTCTAACGTGACAATCTTCATTAGTGTTGTCAACTGTTTATGACGTTAGTTTCATTAGAAGCGAGTTATAGTGCCAAGCGTGACAGTGTGTTTTGACAAATGGTTGGAAAATGAGTTTCAAACAGAGAGCTGCGATTGACTTTTGTGTTAAACTTGGTAAAAGTTTTACTGAAACACATCAAATGCTTCAGACATCATATGGCGATGAATGCTTATCCATACTCAAGTTTACAATTGGTTTAAGTGGTTTCAAAGTGGTCATGAGATGCTTGAGATCGATGAAAAGCTGGGCCATCCAAAAACTGGACTGAACAAAGTTAACATCCAAAAAGTGCATGATTTCATCAAAGAAAACCCGAAATCATCCATGAGATTGATTGAAGATGAATAGGTGATTCCAAAATCAACTGTACACAGCACTTTGATCGAGAGTTTGGGCCTTCGTAAATTGAATTTGTGATTTGTTCCCCACGAGTTGACCAATGACCAAAAAAATGTATCGAATTGAACACAGCAAGGACCTAATTTAAACCGCTCATAAAGACTAAAACTTCCTTGAAATGATCGTTACTGATGATGAAATGTGGTGTTTTGAATATGAGCCCAAAACAAAGCGACAGAGTGCTAACTGGAGACCACCAGAAGAGGAACATCCGGAAAAAAAAAGTCGCTTGGTCAAAAATAAAGACAATGCTGATTTGTTTCTACGATTCCAAGGGCATTATCTACAAAGAATTTGTTCCACCTGGCCAAACAGTCAATGGTGAGTTTTATCTCGAAGTTTAAAAGCGATTGATAGCGAGAATTCGTCACGTATGGCATGAATATCATGGTGCAGGCAGCTGGTCACTTTTGCACAATAATGTGCCATCACATCGTTCGAACATTGTGAGACGGTTTTTGAGCAAAAACCAAGTTTGTGTGTTGGATCACTTGCCATATTCACCTGATTTAGTACCTTCTGACTTCTTTCTCTTCTGCCGACTTCATTTGCCGATGAAAGGAAAGCTATATGACACCATTGAAAATGTTCAAGCGGCAGTAACTATGACCCTCAATAGTATCCCAAAAACCTATATAAATAAACTCATTTAACAAATTAATTGACTATGCTCATTTAGTTCAAGTGAGATCAAGCTGTATCGAAGCTGAGGGAGAGTATATTGATTGAAATAAATGATTTGAATAATTATAATTGGCCTGTGTTTTATTTTCTATCAAAAGTTCAGTTTCTTTTTTGGACATAGGGTATCGCTTTCCTTTCCTTTGTCTACACGATCTTTCTTTCTTCTGACTGTATGCTTATTCTTTGTTTCCAGCTGTTTTCTTTGTCTTCTGTTATTGATATCCTTTTACCTTCAAATTCTATTACTCAGCAATGTGGCGGCCTCAGCTGTTCAATGTATGCCCTTTCCTATGAGCTCTCCTTGTAATGCATTTCCTAATATGGAAATCTCAAGTGTCACACATGTGCTCTATGTGAAATTTGGGCCTACATAAGCTCTCGTGTCCAGATGCTCTCCTTTGAGACACGAGAGCTTATGTAGGCAAGTTTGCACCTGAAGTATCTTCAGGACTGAGGCAACTCATGGTAAAGGTGGACCAAGCTCTCATCACTCCTTGTCTCAGTATCTCCCATAATTCAAAGCACATCTCCTTGCAGACATGTATAATGCTATGCATTAAGGGAAACTACCCAGACCAGTTTCGACCTTTATTGAGGAAGGGTAGTAGCCCTTCCCCTTAATGCATAGCATTATACATGTCTGCAAGGAGATGTGCTTTGCATTATGGGAGATACTGAGACAAGGAGTGATGAGAGCTTGGTCCACCTTTACCATGAGTTGCCTCAGTCCTGAAGATACTTCAGGTGCAAACTTTATTTGCTTATACTTGGATAAAGGATTAAACTAAATTTATTATGGTCTAACACTGGGAAAAAACTTCTAACATCTTTCTCTAAATCCAGAGTAATTTAATAATAAGGTGGTACACTTTTTGGCAATTCACATAGGTAAATATGACTTCTCCATTGCTTCTGCCTTAGTATCACCACTTCTGGGTAGTGGCCCTTCCCTTAATGCATAGCATTATATATGTCCCCCAAGGAGATGTGCTTTGCATTATGGGAGATACTGAGACAAGGGGTAATGAGAGCTTGGTCCACCTTTACCACGAGTTGCCTCAGTCCTGAAGATACTTCAGGTGCAAACTTTGTGTGCTTACACTTGGATAAAGGATTAAACTAAATTTATCATGACCTCCAGAGAGTCAGGGACTCACTGAGGGAGACCACATACTACATGCACCAGCGATCATACTTATTCTTGAATTCATTCACACTGCTTGCACTCGCAACATCCAGTGGCAGTCCATTCCAATCACGCACCACCCTACGAGAGAAAAATCAACCCCTCACTCCCTTCTTAGTGACATTCATTCTCAGCTTCCAAGGATGCCCTCTTGTTCTTTCCCCACCCTCAATAAAAATGAAAAATTTCATCAATTGAAATCCTGTATGATCTTTTCAGAAGTTTGTAAGTCTCAATCATATCACTCCTCTTTCTCCTGTTTGCTAATGTCTGCAGTCTACAAATTTCAATGTCTTCATAATCAGTATTCCATAATCCAGATATCATTTTTAACACTCCTTTACACTCTCTCCAATATATCAGAGTCACAACTGAAACCAGGAGACCAGACCTGTGCAGAATAGTCCAAGTGAGGTCTTATCAATGCCTTGTAAAGAGGCAAAACGACATCCTTATCTCTACATGTGAACGTTTGTTTCAGCATTGCAGTTACCTTTTGAATTGTATTTGCAATCTTTGCTATGTGACCTATGAACTTCAACTTCCTATCTACTAACACTCCAATATCCCTAGCCTCATCAGTTTCTTCAATATAATACAACATTGGATATATAATCACGGTGAAGTGAATGACTTTATATTGAACTGACATCCATTTTCCCATGCCCACAATTCCATCCTATTCAGATCATTCTGCAAGTACTGCATATCAGCAGTATTCCTGATTACCTTACCCATCTTTTCATCATCAGCAAGTAGCTGTATGTTGCTTTTCAAGTCCTTCCCAATATCATTAATGTATAGATGGAATAACAGTGGACCAAGCACTGACCCTTGTGGTATACCACTGGTCACTTTAAATCTTGCAGACTCATATCCACACTAATATTCTATAATCCAAGCCCTTATTCTCCAATTTATGCAACAGTTTACTATGCTGTATGCTGTCGAAAGCTGTAGCAAAATCAAAAATTTCCATTGTGTATCCATTCCCCCTTGTCTAGTTAAATGGTAACATTGTTATAGAATGTGAGCAAGTTGCTAAAATATGACCTTCCCTTTGTAAAACCTATGTTGCTCATTGCAAAGTAGAGATTCACTGTCAACCACTTCTGAATGCAAGCCCTAACCAATTGTTCCAAAATCTTCACCACTACTCCTGAGATACTAATTGCTCTATAGCTGATACATTGGTCTTTGCACCATTCTTATGCAATGGAATTACCATATATTCTTTCCATTCCTGCAGAATCTTCCATGTTCTGAGCTGAGACTCATTAAACAGCCTGGTCAAAGGAATAGCCATTTCAGTTGAACACTCTTTTAGCATCTATGCTGATATCCCATCAGTTCCTAATGCAGAATTCTTATTCGGTTTGTGCAACAGCTCTAATACCTCATCCTCGTACACCTGAATTTCTTCATCCAATGAAGAGGGAGCAGTGAACTCAATGTCACGCACACCAGCTTTTAGCAAAATGGGCACTCATTAGTTGAACAACCTCTTCTGCATCTGTAACCCTCACTTCATCTGCATTTAGAAGACTTCTTCCATATTCATTCATTATTTTACTTGTAGCATATCGGTAGAATTCTTGTGGGTTGTCTTTATCACACAGAGCCAATTTTTTTTCATACTCACTTTTCTTTCTGTACAACAGTTGTGACTATTCTAGCTTGCTGCTTATAATTTTCATAATGCACATCATCCTTATGCAGATGTATATCTTGTCTATCCTTCCTAAAAGCCTGATCAGTTTCTTTGAGCATAATCCCATTAATATAACGTGTTATCTAATCACTCCAAAATTCATGACTTGGCATTTATTCACATTGAACTGATATCCAGTTTCTTATGCTCACAATTCTAGCTTATTCAAATCATTCTGAAAGTACTGCATATCAGCAGCAGATTAAGCAAATGATTTTATTAGGTTATATCCAAATTTTGCAGATTTCGTTCATTTATGATATAATACAAAAAGTCTTGAACCATAAATAAAAAACGAGGTTTCTTTCCTTTTTCAACAGTTAAGAAATTAAAAGCAAGTAAGAACATGAGTGCAGAGTTAACCATAGAGGCTGTCAAAGGACTGTTTTTGTTCATGATGGTATCAGTATCCAACAGTAAGAAATGACTGCCAAGTTGCTGGATTGTTGATCAAAAAATGACTTCTGTGTGAACTATGATTGGCTGAATTATCAAAATAAGTATTGGATGCTGGATTGTTATTAGGGTATATATGACACTCCTACATTTAAGAAATGTGTAAATTTTTTTTAGAAAAGTGTTATTTAATGGTTGAGATGCAATGTGACTGGATTTTATAGCTCTCTACCCCCCCCCCCACATGTTGCATTAGTTGTTTAGTGGTTTACGACCCTGTTTGGATGTACATTATGTTAATGAATGAAAAGAACTCTTGGAATGATAAAGACAATGAGTATGAAGATTTTTAAGGAATGACCAAACAACGAAGTTGCCTATTTTGGTAAAAGTAGACAGCAACATTACTTTTTTTTTTTTCAGTTTCCTTTTCATATCCTTTAAATCTTCAATTTTTCTTGCTGATAAAGAATGAGTATAGGCATCTCTTCCTCCTTTTTTTTTTTTATTTATAAAAAAAGCACTGTGTATATATAAATCTTTTATTAAACAAAAGTGTTTAACAGATTATTAAAGCATCATTCATTTCATTATGTTATATTGTTACAGCCTTCAACATGTGATGAAAATGTTGAAGAAAAGGAAATTAGTATAGATGATGCAATGGATGATAAACCTGATCAGGAGGTTAGTATAATCTTTCTTGTTTCATCAACAGAAGAATAATTTTAACTGTCATCATAGGTTCTGTAGTATAGCTTATATCAATTTGCATCAACTAATATTTCTTAGTAATGGTAGTTTATAGTATGAAAAATCTATTGTGTAGTGATTCTGATAAATAAAACTATTTCATAAAAAAAAAATATATTAAAACAAAATCACTTATATTTTAATGTTATGATGTTATTCTTTTTTTTCTTTTGTCAGTTTTTCTTGCTGATAAAGAATGAGTATAGGCATCCCTTCCCTTTTTTTTTATTTATAAAAAAAGCACTGTGTATATATAAATCTTTTATTAAACAAAAGTGTTTAACAGATTATTAAAGCATCATTCATTCCATTGTGTTATATTGTTACAGCCTTCAACATGTGATGAAAATGTTGAAGAAAAGGAAACTAGTATAGATGATGCAATGGATGATAAACCTGATCAGGAGGTTAGTATAATCTTTCTTGTTTCATCAACAGAAGAATAATTTTAACTGTCATCATAGGTTCTGTAGTATAGTTTATATCAATTTTCATCAACTAACATTTCTTTGTAATGGTAGTTTATAGTATGAAAAATCTAGTGTGTAGTGATTCTGATAAATAAAACTATTTCATAAAAACAAAATCACTTATATTTTAATGTTATGATGTTACAGCCCATAGTCTGTAATAAAAATATTGAAGAAAAAGGAATGAGCATAGATACAAAGTGGGATAGCATTGATGATGAAACTGTTTCTCAAGAGGTTGGTGCATTTTTAATTTTTATTTATTTATTTTTATAAACAGGTTGTTTTATAGAACAACTTTATTTATTTATTCGTATGGGGTTTTCCCCATTCACTACTGTTCCTTAGGACTGGTTGAGCCCTCATGGTAAGAGATTAAGTATGTATTTTATGACTGTAGGTCCATGTGTGTTCACAGGCCAGTTTGTCTGTTCTGAGAGATGAAAAACCCGAGTTTCTGGGTGGGGGAAAACCCCTCTACGTCCGTATGAGACAGACTAACTCACCTTTAGGCAGAAGAGACTAGATAAAGGTTCCTCACGTCATGGACAGGTCTTTCCGACCAAAGGGCTTTGTCTATACCGACTGAGCTACAGAGGTTCTATAGAACAACTTATAAAGATATTGTATTATAACTGTTCCCAGTAGAGAACAGTTTTGAGTAATATTTTAGTTATATTTCTTGTGATGACTGCTATTGCATGAGGAAATTCTGTTAAATAAAATTATTAGATAAATTAATAACCACGATATTGTTAATATTTTAATCATATTGTAATGTTATAGCCTTCAACATGGAATGAAAATATTGAAGAAAAGGCAGTTAACAGTGAAGTGCAACAACAAATGATTGATGAAACTACCAGTCAGGAGGTGGGTATATTTTTATATAGAGGTTCTTTGAATCAGGCTAAATTTAAGAATAGGTTAGGTTGCTATTATTAAAATTCTTAACATTACTTGTTTATCTTTTCACATTAAGTTAATAAATTCTCTATAGTTCGTCAGTAATGATGCATTATAGAGACTTAACCAGCATGGTTGGCCAAGTGGTTAGCTTATCCACTCCCCAACCAACAGCCTGCGAGTTTGAATCCAGCCATGAGCATAGATGTTTGTGATTGTCTTTGGGTAGGAGATGAATGTCGTCACCTAGTGCGAGAACCCCCCCCCCCCCAGTTACTGGAGGCCTGAAGTGGCTTGAAAATGTTCTATGTTTTGCATGTGGCGAAACACCTGAATTGGAAGAGCATTAGACTGAAGATATAAAGATCCTAGGTTCGCTCCCAGGTTTCAACAGCCTTACTTTCGGGTCGTGTAAAAGTGGTTATTTTTATCTGTTTTCTTGTTTTTTTTTTTTTTTTTTTTTTTTTTTTTTTTTTTTTTTTTTTTTTTTTTTTTCATTAGAAAATTAATGTAGTTTTTCATGTTTTTAGAGTATTTAGTGTCTTTATAACATTTTTACTCTAATGTTTTATTGTGATATTGTTGGCATGGCACCAGTGCGATGAACAGTGGCGGCAAAGACCACATTGTCTGGCGATTTGAATTTGCAGGATTTTATACAGTGCAGTGTGTGTGTGTGTGTGTGTGTGTGTGTGTGTGTGTGTGTGTGTGTGTGTGTGTGTGTGTGTGTGTGTGTGTGTGTGTGTGTGTGTGTGAAATGTATTTATCGAGAAAATTAAAGAATATGTGGAAGGAAATTTAAACTAGAGAGAAAGTGAGTGTCTCTTAGGTGACGAGAACACAGCAAA
Organism: Typopeltis vanoorti; assembly: GCF_054136105.1. NCBI lineage: Eukaryota > Metazoa > Arthropoda > Arachnida > Uropygi > Thelyphonidae > Typopeltis > Typopeltis vanoorti. Next base: position 21,419,355 of record NC_143566.1, read on the forward strand.
TACTGATGGTAAGATAGAAAATGATTATTAATGTAGAACGTGCGGCTGTAAAAACTGAGAAGTTTGAAATGGACATTAATAAAGAAATAGTGTTCTTAAATATTATCCTTCATAGGAAGAAGCACGAAATTGAAAAATTGCAGAAACAGCAAGAGATAAGCAGGACTGAAAAGAGAAAGAAGCAGGTTGTCCAAAGAAATAATAAAAGCCAACCTAACAAACCAAAAAAAAAAAAAGAGACAATTACGTGTGGAGACTCGATGATCAGGGGAGTACTTAACAAAAGTGTGACAAAATCCTGTTTCCTGGTTGCAAAAATTCACTATATTAGCCACGCCATCCAGATACATAAAGATAAGTCAAAGGAAATGATTGTCCTGGTTGGTACAAATGATTTGAAAGGTGAGAGGTATTCTATGAGGGAAGATGTAGTTGTTATAAGAGGCAAAACTGAAGAGCAAGAAGGTGAAGATTGTAAGTCTATGCTTTGATAGAGGCAAACTGAGGAGGAGGACATTAATAGTGAATCTATGAGTCTATACATGTACAAAAGGAATGCTGTAAGATTTGTTGATCTGTGGTTTTAGTTTGATGGAAACAAGGATTTTTATAATGCTGATGGACTGCATCTAAATGGTTTTGTTGTTGAGTGTGTGGAGAGAGAGAGCTTTGTTCACTGAGCATGCTGAAGTGCAAATTCAAAGAAACTTAAATAATTAGTGGAAGCAAATGAGTTTGTGAGAAGGCACCCATGAAGCGAGTGAGTGTGAGAATAGCCAAGTCTGGAATCTAGTCTCAAGCGAAAATATTGAATAAGGTAGTCAATTCAGGAAGAAAAGGTGGGTGGGAGACTAAAGGGATGCTGCAGTTTCTATATACTAGTGCCAGAAGTATAAGGAACAAGAGGGAGGAGTTTTTGGTATTGGTTAGTGCAACCTCACCAAAAGTTATAGGCATTAGTGAGACTTGGGTAACAGCAGATGTAGTTACAGGGATTGAATGTGAAGAGTTGAGTATTTTCAGGGAAAATAGAGATGATAGCATGGGGGAGAGGAGTACTGCTGATGATAGCAGATGAAATATAGCCAAAAAGAATAGGAGACAGGAGGGGAGGGTAGTTGTTCATTTGAAACAGTCTGGTATGAAATTAATGGCAGTAAGACAATATACAGTTTGCTGTTGCTATAGGCCAGGAAATTCCTCAGATGATCTGGAAGACATGCATCACCAAATTAGTATAATAAGTATAGAATGAGTGATTATTTTGGGGGACTTCAACTATGGAGATATAGACTGGAAGGAAGGAAGGTCACACAGCAGGAAGGAAATCGAATTTATACACCTGCTAAGAGATAATTACTTAAGGCAGCATGTGATGGATAGAACTAGGTGTGGGAGAGTATTGGAATTGGTCATAGTATTAGAAGAGCTATCCATAACCGAGATGACCACATTGCCTCCAATTGATAAGAGACCATGCGGTCTTGACTTGGAAGATTGTAAAACATGACTAATATTCTATCAAGAAGGGGTATTTGTGGAACTACAAGGCAAGTGATTATGATATGTACCATGGCATAAAACACTGCAGGGTAAGGATTTTAGTAGTGCATGGAATATAGTTAAGGGTCATCTAAAGGAAGCGGTATTAAATTGTATACCTAGGTTAGCAAGGTTAATCAGGTAGGAGTTAGATGAGTAGAGCATCATTACTCTTGCTTATTGATGAGTAATATCATTAAGCACGAGCTGCAGAAGAAGAAAATGCTGTGGAGGGTATTATAAAGAGAAATATGACCAGCAAACTCATGAACAGTATATGGCTCAGCAAGAAAGGTTCCAGTATGGCAAAGAAGGTAAAATCAGATTATGAGAAGAATCTAGCCATGCAAGCTAAAGGAAATCTCAAAGAGTTCTTTCGTTATCTGGTAAGTAAGGAAGGAAGAGGAAGAATAACTATGGAAGATTAACCTTAATGCGCTGGTCACAAGGAGACAGAAGCGGCTAAAATAGTTGAGTTACTGAGTGACCACTTTGCAAGGGTATTTCATCCTAGTGCTGTTACTGCTTTAATCTATGTGATACATTCTAATACAGGAACAGAAGTGGAAGAATTGGATGTTCTTAGGATATTGCAGGATCTCAATGTAAATATAGCTGTGGGATTAGATGGGATTTCAGCTCGGGTTTTGTGAGAATGTGCAAGTGAACTGGCAGTGCCTTTGAATAGGCTCTTTAATTTAAGTCTCAATTCAGGTAGTGTTCCAAGAGAGTGGAAAGAGTTGGCATAACATGCTCATCAATGGCATGCTTTGATAGTCATATGCCAAATAACATCCTTCTTTTTATAATCAACTTTACTTACCAGATTTTTGTTATTACTTGTTAACTTACCTGATTCTGTGCTTTGCTTGGAAAATATTATTTTCCATTATGCTGCTGAACTTTTTTATTCTCTCTATGTTCCTCTAAAAGCTACTTGACTTTCTATAGTTCTCTTTAGCTTAGCGATCTCAGAGGTTAAATTATTTTCAATATCCTCTTTAATATAGTCTTTGTGGGGAAACCTTGAATCTGCATTTTTGGTGCCATTTTACACCTGTATTTAGTATGGAAAAGGCATATGACAAGGTGCCAAGAGAGAAGCTATTCAATATGCTACAGTTATATGGTGTCATCATCATCATCATCAAATTCCTGCCATGTACCCTCAAGGGGTGTACAGGATATGACAGTACTACATGAAAAAATTACATCATTACTAACTTCCTATCTACAATTTTCCTCCAAATCAGTCTGTTACTTGTCAAGACTCCAACATTATCAGATCTTATATTTCTATCATCTAAGGCACTTTGTACCGTATCAATCCACCTATATCTTGGTCTTCCTCTGGGTCGTTTTCCTGCCAACCTGGCAGAGAACACTTGTTTTGCTAATCTTTCCTCTCCCATTCTATTTAAGTGACCATACCATCTGAGATTAGCTCTGCTAACGCATTCCTGGATGCTGACAATGTCAAGTTCTTTCCTAATATCCTCATTTTTAATATGATATTGCCATTGATGCCATCTGTTCACGCCTCTAATCTTTCTCAGGACTCTCATATCTGCGGTCTCTAGTCTTTGGTCAAGTGTTTTACTTCTGACCCAGCTCTCAGATCCATAAGTTAAAATTGGTTTGAACACAGTCTTGTATACAGCTAATTTAGTGTTCCGACTAATTTCTTTCTTATTCCATATGAATTTATTCAATTGACTTCCCACGATACCAGCTTTGCTGATTCTGTTGTCTATTTCTATATTTAGTTTACCATCTTCAGTAAAAATTGTGCCTAAGTAGCTGAAATGTTTTACTTGTTTCACAGGTTCTCCATTCACAACACAGTTAACATTTTCAATGATTCTGCCTATTTTCATTGTCTTTGTCTTTTTATTGCTGACCTTCATACCATATCTATTACAACAGCTATTCAATTTAGTCAGAGAATCTTGCAGACTTGTAGTGGATTTATTTAGAAGTATAACATCATCCGCATAAAGCAAAGAGCTGACATTAACATCTCCAATTTTGATATCAGGTTTAATACCACATTCCTTCATAATGTGATCCATATAGATAATGAATAACAGAGGGGTTAATGTACATCCTTGTCTCACACCAGATTTAACATTAAACCATCTTCCTGTACTTCCTTCAATTCTAACTGCTGACTTACAACTCAAATAAAGACTAAGTATTGCTTGATATAATGCCCCATTGACACCATATAACTGCAGCGTATTGAATAGCTTCTCTCTTGTCATATGCCTTTTCCAAATCGACAAAACTTAAATACAGATCTTTGTTATATTCCCATACTTTCTCGACTATTTGTCGTAAAGTGAAGATCTGATCCTGACAGCCTCTATTTGGCCTGAATCCAGCTTGTTCTTCACCAAGCTTTTCTTCCACAATTCTTCTCAACCGTTTCTCAAGTATACTTGCATAGATCTTGCCAGGAACACTCAGTAGGGAAATACCTCTGTAATTCTCACATTCAGTTTTATTTCCCTTTTTATATATGGGTACTATGAGAGCTCTACTCCAATCATCGGGAATTCGTCCCTCTATCCATGCTTTCTGAACTATGCAGTGCAGCCACTGTAAGACTCTTATACTCTTATACTTCAGCATTTCTGGTCGAATATCATCTACTCCTGCTGCCTTTCCACATTTCAAGCCTTTGATGGCTTTTTCTACTTCAAGTATGGATATGTATTCCTGACTGCATGCCTGGTCAGGTGTTTTTTATCACTGTGCTGTCATCACTGCTTGTTTCACTTAGCAGTTTTTCAAAGTAATTACTCCATACTTCAAGGATATCTTTTTCTCCTGTTTTCATTTCACCTTTATCATCTCTAATTCCTTTTACAGCACTCTTTCCTCCATTCCTAAGCTTCTTCAGCAACCTCCAGAATATTTTGCCACCTTCTTGATATTTATTTTCTATATTCTTGCCAAAGTCCTCCCATGACTTTTGTTTAGCTAGTTTTACACACTGTTTAGCTTTCTTACATTTGTCTCTGTATTCTGTAAGAGTAAAAGCTGACTTATTTGCTAGGAACTTTTGATATGCTTTCTTCTTTTCCTTCACTGCCTCTTTAACTTCCTGTGTCCACCAGGGAGTTCTGATTTTTTTTATCCTTACACACAACCTCACCACATGCCTCTCTGGCAGAATCAATCAATGTTTTCTTCAGAGTTTGCCACTGAATCTCTAAGGTTTGATTCCTGTTCTCAAACTCTTTCATTTTCTTTTCAATAATCTTTCTGTATTTTAGTCTACAGTTCACATCTGAGAGCTGCTCAACTTTTATTCGCTTTAAAACTTTCTTAGATGTTATTCTTTTCAATATGAAATTCAATTTTATCCTGCTCAAGACTAAATAGTGATCACTTCCAATTTCAAATCCTCTGTACACTCTGGTGTCCTGCACCAGGGAGAAAACATCACTATCAACAATAACATAGTCAATGAGACTTTTCTTATTCCTAGCCTCTTCTCTCCATGTGAATTTGTGCCCATTTTTATGTTGGAACATGGTGTTAGTAATAACCAGTCCATGTCCTGAGCAGAAATCCAACAGATATTTGCCATTATTATTAGCTTTACTCTTTTCTCCAAATTTTCCCAAAATATTTTTGTATGTCTCACAATCATTTTCTACTCTGCTATTTAGATCCCCAACAAGGACCAACTTTTCCTTTTTCATTGTGTCAGTTACTTTTTCTAAAGCGTCAAAAAATTCCTCAACTTCTACATTAGTAGAACCTTCTGTGGGACCATAGGCACAAATAAGTCTCTTTGTCCAGTTCCCCATTCTCATATTTGCCCACATTACTCTACTTGAGACTGACTGCCATTCAAGAAGATTAGCCTCGTATTTTGTGTTGAATACTATGGCTACTCCTTCTTTTCCTTGATTGTCATTGCCTGAATATAACATTTTGTATTTATTGCTCGGAATGATCTCACCAGTTTTTGTCTTTTTTTGTTTCAGTCACCCCTATTATGTCGATCTGGTACTTATCTAATTCCTCAGCTAGCTCCATTCTTTTGCTATTCAGGCTTCTTATGTTGATAGTACCGATCTTTAACTCTGGTGATGTTGAGTTGGGGTGTGTTTTCAGATTTGTTCCAGTAGCTGACTTTTCGCTGTTCGCCCTGGTTCCCTGGCGAAAACAACGGCGGCCTTGTTTAACCGGGCGACGTCCCAGCCGGCATGAAATTTTGTAATGTTGTACCATCATTTTTTATTTTGGTTTAACCAATAAGAATACAATTTGGTCGGCTAAATCCCAAATTGCCAGCCCATCCTCGTTCGTTCAGTATCAAAGTAGATACCCAACAGGGTGCACCACGAGAAGGTGAGGATTGGACATTAGGTCAGAAGCCCTTGTCGGTTCTCCGCATTCCTTGAAAGACTATGTGGAGGTCTCCTCTCAGTTATACAGCTTTGACCCTTAAGCACCCCGTCTGATTTATCTATGTGTGTGTGTGTGTGTGTGTGTGTGTGTGTGTGTGTGTGTGTGTGTCTGTGGGGTGTAAAATCCAAGTTTTCGAGACGGGGAAAACTGTATTGACTCCATGAGATTGATTAATTTCATTTGAAAAAGTCCACATAAAGAATCTGGTTAAATTCAGGTCTTTTCCCAGTCAAAGAGTGCATTGATTCTTTGATTACAATTATAGGTTTACAATCTTTTATGGATGGAATTGTTATTATTTAAAAAAAAAAAAAAGTTAGTTGGTGAACTTAAAATGAGAAGACTGAGATTGAAGAATTGAAGAATATGCATTACACTGTCATATTTTATTTGGAAAATTGGTAACTTCATTGTCTGAGTTTATTATTATAATTATCATTACCTGACTTCTCCATAGTCTCAGAACTCATAGGAGTTCACTATGCACGGTACTGTAAACTGCATATATACAAGAACAATTACAAGTATTGTGTTAATTGCAAGTATTCTCCAGCTGATTGCCTATTTTGTGGAAGAAATAAAAAAAATAAATAAATAAATAAAAAACTTATTCAAAAACACTCATTCAAATTGGATGCACTAACTTATGAGTATAATATTTTATATGTTCTGAGAAGAGTAAGTTTTGAGTCACCACGGACATGGTAAGTGCCTGATATTATTCCCATCCTTAACTAAGCATTAAGAAATTATGGCACATGTGGGGGGGGGGGACATAAAAACCTGTTAAGTTTTATTTGCTTTGGTGTTACTTTTTTTTATTTTTGTTTTAGAGATTACCTGCTGATAAGATTTTGATAAAAGTTTGATGATAAGCAAAACCAGAGTTTATTGTTAACATATGTTTCACAGATTTGTACAGAAAATTGTATTAGATAACTGTACATTTTTTTATATTACTATATATTTAATTATTTAAAGATGTCGTCTGCTCCATTGTAATATCCTTCTTATTTATTTTATATCTTAGTTGCTTGAACTAGTTCAAACTATCTATAGACTTCAATTCTAATTCATGCATAAAACTCGTTATTAATCTTAATCCAGTAGTCCTTTGCTCTGTTTACCCCCCCCCCCCTCTCTCTCTCTCTCAAGGCTGTGGGTATGCTCTTACACATGCTTGAATTGTAGGAAAAGCCTCTGGCTGAAGCCCAAGTCCCTAATCTACTTTGCCATATTTCACTTGTATTGATCCTTAAAAATTGATTTTTTTTTATTGACTGCACCATTAAGAATTGCTTAAAAGAATTGTCATTCCTTCCTTTACATACAAGAGAAATATTCAGCTAGGCACAAAAATAACTGTCAATATAACTCTATCTCAAGCAACACCTATTAATTAATCAGCTGTTACTACTCTTAGGTCACACAGGTTCGATATTTTTATGAGAAGTGCATTGGCTAAATAAGGTCAGGCAAGCTATTAACAAAAACATGTTTATTCTTACTAACACATTATATACAACATTCAAGCAACACATATCACATGTCTGGTTCTAAGACAAGAGTACACCGGAGATAATACTTGTCATGTGTCTAATTCTCCATAAAATCAATTAAGTATTTCGCTTAAGCTTTAAGACAAAGAAATCATAATTACACACTTAACTTTCTCTCACGTTGTAAACAATAAAAGGCAAAACTTAAACCACATTCACTCTTAGCATTACACAACATAAGCAAATCTTTAGATCTCTGTATTCTACTATTCACATTCAAGCTAAAATAAGACTTTCCAATTCTTTCTAATACCTATGCCACTAGATAACAGAACCAACATTTGTCATTTGAACTTCACAGTCTAGGATATTACATGAAACATTCTACTTACAATCTTTCTAGTTCTTTACACAGTCATAGATCCTCAAAGCTTAGGGGCATGTTCTGCTTCTTCTCAGCTAACTTTTGATCAGGCACTAGAACACGGCTGCAATAAATCAACGTACACGTAGATCATCGGGGAATCTCATGGTGGGATATCTTGAAAAGGCCATCTCTGCTACTAGCGAACTTCCCATCTTCGTTGTACTGCTGCTTGCGAAAACGCGACTCTCCCCGTCCTCGGAAAGGCTTGGCACAGGATCAAACTTCGAAATGAGAGCCCCCTTAGCCACTCAATCTCTGTCTTTTATATCAATCTCCCGACCTTGGCCCTTCTTCTCTAAAGTCCCCCAGATTTACTGGAGGATTTTCTCCATCACCCACGTTATCACTGGGTTTTGGCAGGAAAACTCATAATCCGGTGACCTTCGCAACTGTTGCTAGCCTTAGGTCTCCTAGCCTAAGCTTAATTTTAGAGTGAGCTTAGCCGTTCTGAGTTTAATTTTAGTTACAATTCTTTTGGTTCTTATTCAAATATTTTAACATTTAGTTACAACATTTATCTCAGTACAGTGAGTTATATATTCTTTTACTTATAAGTATATTATGTAATTTAATTGCCCATGTAAAATCAACATAGAAAAAAATATTTCTATTTTTATTCTATATGAGATTTTACATAAAAACGATGCAAGATAATGGTAGCATCTTTTTTGTTGTACAATGAAATCAGCTGCTTCTAGGAAGATTGCTTCAAATATGGAGGTGTAATTTATGCAACAGATAAAATGAACTAAAAAAAGGGGGGTTAATTTACACCTGAATTAAAAATAGTCGGGAAGAAGTGAAATATGTTCTGCTCATATGTTCTTAAAAAATGATATGACCATAAGAAACTTGTATCCTCAGCTTTATGACATTTGTGTTAGAACAAAGCTAGCCTGATGATTTAATAAGAAATAAAATGTCATCTCCTTAGCTCACTCAGTATAAATAAAGCTCTTTGGTTTGAAAAGATTACAGTTGGAATCCTATCTAGGACATGCACTTTTATAAGGCCTTTTATTTAAAGATGAGTTAGCTGGTCTCGTACAGTGATGGCAGGGTTTTTTTTATAATGCATAAACAAGCAAATGGAACAATGCAGATAGGATTAATTGTCCCGTCAATCAATATCATGTTTCTAAGAAGTCAAGTCACTTAACTGTGACAGGCCATTGAACCTAACATGATAGGGAAGATGGGAGATCATAAAATATTCTCTCCTTTTGAGCATGTTATTATAGTATGGGTGATACTTTTATGGCAAAGGAGAAAATCTTAAACAAGAAGTGAATACCCAGCTATACCTCAGTGACTAACAACCATGCAATCGTGACCGTAGACGCACTACTCAAATCTACCGCTTAGGTTCGCAAGTGGTTCATCGGATAGTACTAACAAACAACTGAATCAGAGTAAGCAAAAGATTTATTTAACATACTAACATATATACAGTTCATGGAAGTCTGGGAAAGACCATTTCTAAACTACAAATTTATGTGCTATCATAATTATCAAATATGAACAATAAATTCTCATAACTCACATAGGATTAAAAATAGAGCTGTTCTATATTACTTCATACATAAGATCCTCATAACTCTCTTAATTAAAACCTAGTAAACATACATCATCTTGTATTCACACATCCTAAGATTATCACTCTTTAAATTACACTTGTCTACTTTCACAACTTATAATTTGCTACAGTCCTAAATTTCATCTTTGTTAAGTCCTTAGATCTTGATTCACATATCATTCATTTACACTATATAACAATACAATTTCACGATACCATATTATAGTTATCTCCTGTGCTTGTTCCTCTCTTTACTTGTCCTTAGACCCTCAAATTGATTTTCTTCGTGCTGGGGTTAGTATCTGGGATTCCTCGATCATATGCAGACCCATTCGTTTCAGTTGGTCATGCCTTCTTTTCAATAGGATTCTTGGGGTAAAGACACTCTTTTGCACGTGTTGCCCATTTACCTGGATTCTGAGGCCTCTTCGCAGACTACCCTTTTCTTCCAGAGTAATGTGATTCACCTTGGACCTCGCAACGCATAACCTTTCCCGTGGATACGCAGCGCCTTCTGTTTCCTTCTGCCGGGCATCAGGGCAGAGATTTCCCCTTGTGCTCTGGAACTGTCTCTTCACTCACGAAGTCCACACACCAAAACCACCAGGAAAAAACCTCGTGTGTATGGGGGGGTCCTAACTCTTTTATATCTCCGCACCCTATCAGCACCTTCCGTAATCTTCCTCATCGACACCGCTGAACGCGATAGCTCTCAGGAGAGGATTTCTTCTTCTCTGCCTACTCATCATGTGCTGTGTGCACATGATATGCTTGCAGCAACTTCCTTTAATCCTGTGCTCTTGGCCTTGGATTACGCTACAATTATCTTTAAAAATTGTGAGTCATTCATCTAAGCTTTGTCTATCTAATTCCTAGGAATGGTATACTGCTTTAATCATACATTAACGTTCTTTTTCCCTAGAATTTCACTGCCAATAATTAACTAGCTTAAGTAATCTTTCTACATAATGGAATGACACTCTTTTCTTTGCATTTTCACAATTATTATCTTTTTGTTTAATATATCCTAATGTTGTTCACATATATGAAATTTTCTATTATAGGGTCTTTGCTTGTTAAATTATGAAAGAATAAATTCTCTTAGGAATTTTTTCAATCGCAATTTAACGGTTGCACCTGGTATGTTATGCTGTATTTTGTTAAAAAAAAAAAAATGTTAATCATTGAATCCCCATTCCATTTAAGCTTCAAGAGCAGAGAATTCTGACACTTAAAAAATTCTTCAAAGAATATGTACACTGAAGGCACTTTAACTTTATTGTTACCAAAGACATCTCTTTTTAAAGTGCTACATGATTATCCCTAAGATACTATACAAGAACTAAAATAATTAATTAGTATGAAGTGCATCGCAGTTGCATTATATTGACTTTACATTGATAATACACTTTGGAAACAGCTGGATTCAAATACCATCTAGGAAGAGATGTTTCTGTATAGGACACAGGGTTTTTCCTTTTAGGTACTTGTTTTTTTTTGGGTGGGGGGGTTACAAACTGACTATAGAATACATGATTAATTTGCAGTCATAGCACAATATGCAGATAGGATTAACCATCCTATCATAGCATCAATTAGTTCTCAATGAAGCAAAGTTATTTAGCCTTGATAGGCCATTGAAACTAAAATGTAAGGGGAAGATGAAATTGCTGAAATATGTTCCTTTTAGAATATATTTGGATAATTCTGTTAAGAAGTATTGAATTTTGTTTATGTGAAAACAATGTTTTTCTTAGCATAAAAAGCTTTCATAGAATAAAACAAAAAATAAATATTAGTCACTCCAGTTAATCTCACACAAAAGCCAACAAAAAAAATTTGGATACAGATTGAACTGCCCATCAGTCTCCAAAAGTTAGAGACTTACTTACCTACTTACTCCCTATAAGGGAATAAATGGCATTAGCTGATTTGTGTGTATGTACACAAAATCCCCTTCCAAATGCTTGATTGTAAACAGAAGAGGGCAATATCTACCTAATAAGATATTGCATCCCCTTCACTCTCTCTCTCTCACACACACACACATACACACACACACACTCCATGTCACCTTTCTCAATTGCTTTATGCATTTTATAGATACTTTTTGAATGTTGCCCCACCAACTGCCATTATAATTACTCCACTTTCCTTTAATCATGTAACAACACAAATAAGGATTTTTTTTTATTTTTATTTTATTTTATTTTTTAAATTCTTCAGGCATTTGTTGGTTTCCAACTTCTGACTGCTATTCTCCTGCAGCCGATTGTGCTACAGGAGAATAGGCTCCATTATCACGAAAATGTATTCCAAACACTTAACAGAGTATGAAAAATCAATCTTTATTTATTTTTATTTTATTTTTATTATTATTATTTTTTTTTTTGTGGTGGGAGGACCTAACAGTATGCATCACTGTAAGTAATAGATTATCAACAATTCATTACCCTACACAGAAAGTATTTCTTAGTATAAACTTACTAAACTCCTAAATTCCTAAATTTTACATTATGATAAAAGTTAGGAATCTTTAGTTTATTGATTAGCACTTAGCATTAGTCTTAGCATGTTTTTTAAGGAGAGTCTCACCCATGAAAGGTTGTAAACTACTTTTAGTGTTATAGATAGCCTAAGGATCAGATCTAGGAACATTGCTACAGATAGAAAATGTGTTTCCTCCAATATGCAGTCTTATAGTCTTGCATATAGTGCAATATTAATTTTCACTTCCACTTAGATATTCACAAACATCCACAGTGAATGGATTCAAACATATGCTGTCATTGATGGATGGTAAAGACATCCAGCAGTCTGTGGGAGATATAAACCAGTGGACCAGCCAGCAGAGATAAAAGCTTTCTCCAAACTTTGCTCTTAGTCTTCTAAATTAAGAGAAGGAGAGTGAGCCAAATGAGATAAACAAAGTGTAATAGATATTTTGATAACAAGAAATGTAGGGCATTTGTTGCAATCAGCAACAAATCCCCTAACACTCAGCACTTAACATTTCTCAAATATAAAGCCAAAGATACTTAAAAAAAAAAAAAAAAAAAAAAAAAGTAGAAATCAGGTGAGATAAATTTTATTTAGATTATTTCATTAATATCAATATTGGTTTATATTACATCCAACACATCTGCTAAGTTATATCTGGGGTTGCTTAAGGGTCAAAGCCAAATAACTGTGAGGAGACTGCCAAACACCTTTCAGGAATGTGGAGAACCGATAAGGGTTTCTGACCTCATGTGCAATCCTCACATCACATGGTGTACCCCCATTAGTAGGTAAAGGATGGGCTGGCAACGTGGGACTTAACCAACTAAATTGTATTTTTATTGGCTTAAACCACAAATGCATATGACAGTACAACATGATGAGATTTCATGCTGGTTGGGGTGTTGCCCAGTTAAACAAGCCCCCTCCCCCTTGTTTTTGTCAGCAAACCAGGTGAACAGTGAAGTCAGCTATTGGAACAAGCTTCAACTCAGCATCTAGAAGAAGAAGAATAAATCCAACATTAGAAGAACTGAAGATAGGAACTATCAATATAAGGAGTATTAGTGGAAAGGAAATTGAATTTGCAGAAGTCACCACATGGACATAATTGGCATTACTGAGACAAAGTAGTTAAAAACAGTTGAGATATTATTGAACAATATGTGTAGGTTTCTCTTTTCAGGCAAATAATGATCAAGGAAAGGAAGGAGTAGTGATAACATCATTCAACATCAGAGATGAAAATAAATTTCTTGATTGGAAGACAGTTTTGAGTAGAATTATGTGGTCAAACTTAAAATGGGGACATGGACAATGAAACTTATTTGTGCTTATGGTCCCACAAAAGGTTCTTCTTAAAAAGAAGTTGAATTTTTTTTTTGAGTCATCATAACAGGTAGCTGACATAAAGAAAATGGAAAAAGTGGACCTTGTTGGAGTCCTGAACAGCAGAATGGTCAATTAATCTCACCAGGCATGTAGGAAAATTTGGAGAAAAGGTCAAAGCTAATAATAGTGGTAATTATTGTTGGACTGCTGCTCAGGACACTGACTAGTCATTTCTAACACCATGTTTCAACATAAATATGTGCACAAGTTCACTTGGAGAGAAGACACAAGAAATAAGAACAGCCTCATTGACTACATCATCATTCATAGTGATATCATAAAGCTGATTCAGGATACAAGAGTGTACAGAGGATTCAAAATTGGATAGAACAAGTAAAATATTTCAGATATTTAGGCACAGTTTTTAGTGAAGATGACAGGTTAAATCTGGAAATAGACAAGAGAATAAGCAACGCTGGTATGTTGGATAGCCAGCTGAATATATTTATATGGAATAAGAGAGAAATGAACCAAAATACCAAACTAACAGTATACAAGGTAGTGTTCAAACTAGTTTTATATTATGGAGCCAAACGTTAGGTTAGAAATAAAGCACTTCATCAAAGACCATAAATATGAGGTTTCTGAGAAAAATTAAGGGAGTGAACTGATTGCATCAATGGCAGAATCATATTAAAAATGAAGATATTAGAAAGGAACTTGACATTATTAGCATTCAAAAATGTGTCGGTAGGCCTAATCTACAAGGGTGGTTTGAAAAGTTCTCAGCCTTGACCATAGATGGCAACACTATCAGCAAGATTTTTTTTTTTTTTCTAAGTTGGTACATCTGTCATAAGCATCCATGTGAAATTCCAAGTCATTCTATCAAGTAGTTTGTTTTATACAGCTGTCTGAAGCAAAAGTGTTGTCTGTATCCCTTTAAATGGATAAAATTGAGTATAGTGTAATTATAAAATTCTTTGTAAAAGAAGGTTTAATGCCAAAAGAAATTTATTCAAAGTTCATAAAAGTTTATGGGCACTCTTCTCCTTTGTTTTCGACAATTAAGAAATGGTGCTGAGTTTAAACATGGCCGTACCAGCCTTGAAGATGATCCACATGAAGAGATGTCCAAAAAGTGTAACAACACCAAAAATCATTGATCAATTGCATGATATTGTATTGGATGACCGGCGAATCAAAGTGCATGAAATTGCTGAGACTATAGGCATTTCAAAAGAACGTGTAGGATATATTTTGCATGAAGAATATTGCAAATGAAAAAGCTTTGCACAAGATGGATGCCACGGTTGCTCACAGCAGATCAAAAATGCACTTGCATGAAAATTTCTAAACAGTGCTTGGAGCGTTTTAACAAGAATAAAACTAATTTTGTGCGTCGATTTATTACTATGGATGAGACTTGGATTCGCCATTATACACCAGAATCCAAACAGCAGCCAAAACAGTGGACAGAAGCCGGTTTGTTCAGCACCAAAGAAGACAAAGTCCATTCCATCAGCAGGAAAGATCATGGCATCGGTGTTTTGGGATGCTAAAGGCATTTTGTTTATTAATTATCTTGAAAAGGGTAAAACAATAACCGGGAAATATTATTCCGATCTTTTAACCAGACTGGACGAAAAAATTTGTGAGAAAAGACTCGGTTTACAGAAGAAAAAAAATCATCTTTCATCAGGACAATGCACCTGCCCATAAAGGTGTTTTGGCAATGGGAAAATTAAGGAATCTGCACTATGAATTGTTGGAACATCCACCCTATTCCCTAGATTCGGCTCCCTCTGACTTCTATCTCTTCCTAGAACTAAAACTCTTCCTTGCTGGTCAGCGTTTTTCTTCGAATCAAGAGGTGATTGCAACTGTAGAGGGGTGTTTTGCAGATCTTACTGAGACTCGCTACAGAGACTAGATAATGGTGCTGGAGCATCGCTCGAATAAATGGAGATTTAAGGGAGATTATGTTGAAAAATTAAAATATAATAGTTATTTCATTGTTAGGCCAAGAACTTTTCAGGCCACCCTCGTACTAATGTATGATCAGTTTACAACCTTTTGTGAGTGGGAGTAACATAAGAAATAATGTGAACTTAATCATTTGGTGATGTATAGCCCTTGAAAGGCACATATCAGAAATTTGATTATATCCAAAATTTTTATTTTGGATATAATCAAAAATAAATATAATAGCACTCACAACTGACTCTGGCAACCCTTTCCTCTTATTCACAAATCTCCAACCAAAAAATCTAGTCCTCGCATCCCTACTAACCATACCTGTTATTCAACTTCCAGGGATGACTCCTTGTTCTGGTCTCTCTAGCCAAGTGCTGAAACATTTCTCCTACACATATCCTGCAATACCCTTTAAGCAACTTAAATGTTGCTATCACATCCCCTCTGTTTCTCCTATCAACCAGCTTCTGCAATCCACACAACTTCAGTCTATCCTCATGGAGAACATTTCACAGGCCACTCACCATTTTGGTCACTCGCCTCTGAATCCTCTCCACCGTTTCCTCATCCTCAAGAAACCCAGGGAGACCAGACTTGTAATCCAGATGTGGGTATATCAAGGCTTTATAAAGAGGAATAACAACTTCCTTATCTCTACTTGTTAATGCGTAATTCAATAGCCAAGTAGCTTTATGGGCTATCTTAGCAAAAAAAACTTTAACTCTGGCTACCGCCACCACTGAATCTATAGTTTCATCTATTTCCTCGAGCACAATGCCATAAATGTGATAAATGATCATAATCTATTTATCCCAAAATGCATTACTTTACATTTCTCGATATTCATACTGACAGCCTATTTTAATTGTCCTTCAAGCTCTCCACATTGCCTTGATTAACTATTACTCTACCTAATTTTTCATCATCAGCAAACAACTGAATATTTCCTCTCAGGTTATTTCCTATATCATATATGGACAAATTAAACAGCATCCCAGTGCTGAACTTGTGACCACCACTAGTCACCTGTTTTCGCCTTAATTCCACTCTTCCATATACCACTTTTTGATATCTGTCCAGCAGCCACCATCTTATCCACTTATCCAGTGTCATATCCATCCCCATTTGTTCTAATCTGCATAAACAGAGTTCCATGTGGTATTCTGTCATATGCCTTTGCAAAATCATCGTGTAGCCATTTTCTTTATCCAGCTCAGCTGTTACTTGTTATGAAAAATTGTAACACATCACAGACCCTTTACAAAGCCATGTTGACTCTTATACAGTATCATATTTTTATCTACCCATTCTTGAATTATCTTTTTTACCAATTTTTCTTTTCTTCCTCTTACTGCCACACATGAGATACTGATTGGTCTATAATTTGCTCCTGCAGTCTTATAACCTCTCTTATGCAAAGAAATTATTTTGCCCTCTTTTCACTCCTTTGGAACTCTACCAGAGCTGAGACTTAAAGAACCTAGTTGAAGGCATTGAAGGTCCCCTTGCACATTCTTGCAAAACCCTAGCTGATATCCCATCTAATCCGACAACTGTATTTACATTGAGATTCTGCAATATTCTAAACAACCTCCAATTCATCCACCTCTGTTTCTACATTAGTGTCTGTCACATAGGTTAAAGCAGTAACCTCACTAGGATCACCCTTGCGAAGTGGTCATTCAGTAACTCAACTATTTTATCTGCTTCTGTTTCCTTGTGACCATCATCACTGATTAAGGTTAATCTTGCATATTCATTCTTCTTCTTACTTGCCACATTACAAAAGAACTCTTTGGGATTTCCTTGGCCTGCTCGGCTAGATTCTTCTAATAAGCTGATTTTGCCTTCCTTGCCATGCTGGTCACATTTCTTACCTGAGCTTTGTACTGTTCATATCCTTACTCTAGGTATAGCACTCAATACTGTTTCCTCTAGATGACCTTTAACTATATCCTCTGTAGAACATCTTTACTCTGCAGTGTTTTATGCCATGATACAGATTTAAGCTTCTTCCTTAAGTATGTCGTAATCACCTGCCTTTTACTTTAAAATTTTATTAACTCATGTTTTTCTTGGATAATTAGAAAGTGTTATAAATTATATAAATATGCATTTATATAATTTATATTTATTACATAATAAGAGGAACTTTTTTTTATGATATTGCAATGGAATCTCTTTCATGGTCAGCTTTGGTAATAATGATATTATTTGAAGCTTAGTTTTAAATAGCTGCAGATTATTATTATTATTATTAGACATTGTAATGGAAGATTTGTATAAAACGTATGTTTTATACAAAGTGTTGTTTTGTGTCCTCGCACTTTAGTGGCAGTTTCTGTATTGCAGCATTTTCATGTCCCATACTACAGCTGAAACTTTCACTTTATCACTAGTGAATAGGATGATTGGAAATATTAATTGCCCATTTATTAAAGATATATTAGAAGATACATCATGAGGTTTATTTTTATTAAAAGGCTTGGCACATTTTTGATTTATTCATGTTTATTTTTGTAAGGATGAATGAATGGACTGATATTAAAAACAGTCGTTCATTAAGGTATCTTTCACAGATTTTTTCTAAGGTATATTTTTGTTCAGTAAAGATAAATTATATCTGTTAGTACACACAGTTAGTCAAAAACTAATAGCATTTGGATATCTGGGATGAGTTTTGGCAGGTTTGAATGGTTTTTTTTTACACAATTTGGCAGAACTTCAGTCTCTTGGCAGTGTTGTAGAAATGACCTGATTTCATAAACCATTCTGTTTCAGTAATAGTTTTCCACTGTCCCTATATGTTTCCAAATTAGTCTGCCTTAGAGAATTAAATTTAATAAAATATGAATTTTGTTTACTGCTGATACTTCCCTAGTGTAACCTTGGTATTTTTAAAGCTAACACAGTGATTTTAGAAACCATTAAGGACCACTCTTGCCATATTTAGTATATACAGTAAAACCCCGTTTTTACGTTCCTGCAATTTACGTTTTCTGCCATTTACATCATTTTCTGTTGGTCCCATCTTAAGACCTATTTTCACGATGTATTGTTTTCCTGCCATTAACAACTTGACGTGGACATTATTTCCCATGATTTGTGTTTTTTTTCTTGGTGGCAATACCGATTTCGAATCAATTTCAGCGAAAATCTGCGCATTTCTGTTCTCAGGTGGCGTTACTTTCGGCTTTAGTTTCATTTCCGCCATCACGGTGACTTGCACGCATGCAGCAGTACTGTAGTGATGAGCGATACTGTGATTTTTCAATCACAGTACGAATTGATATTGCAGAATTTCTGCAACGTAATTTAGCGTGTGAAAGTTGCTTTGCGGTGGTGGATTATCCATGTTAGTAACATGGAGAAAAAAAGACAGAAAATGTATTTCTGTAGAAGAAAAGATGGCAATTCTGCGACATGTAAATTGGCATGCCAGAACACGTGTGCATTTAGCATAAGATCTTGGAACTCTCTGTGTCCACTTTGAACACGATAGTAAAAAACAGGTCAAGCATTGAACTCGATGCAAAGCAATCTGGCGCTAAATCAAAAAAAAAAAAAAAAAAAAACGAAAAGCAAAAACAATTAGCAATTAAAGATTTTTTTTGAATAGATAAATGTAAGTACATTGTAAATTCATTTATTTTCAGTTATTAAATTTTGTAATCTAGTATGTAGACTCGCATACTAGCAGTAAGTCATCTTTTATCCTTTTTTTAATGTTTTTTTTACATTTCCTGCTATTGCACTTTTTTCCATCAGTCCCCTGACAAGTGTAAAAAAGGGGTTTTACTGTATATCATTCTCTGGAAATGTAAAGTAGGCTCTCTCTATCTTAAAATAAAAACTTAATAATTAGAGCCTGTACATCATTCAATAGAGATGATTCTCTTTGATTAGAAAGATATGAATCCAGTTCAGGATGTGAAGAAGCTTCATTCAGCTGAAGGTGAGTTAATCAGTCTCATATGGAGATGAAGATTTTCCAAAAGGAGACTGTTGGAGACAACAGATAGGATATAAATTAACCTTTTATGCCATTATTTATATTTTGAGTGAAGCTAAATTACTTTGCTATGCTTTTGCTCCAGTTTGATCAACTCTAAAATTTCATTCTACTAAAACATTACTACTGGCATGGCGAACCTATGGCACGTATGAAAATTTTGCTGGCACCTCACCGATTTACAGGTGATATCATTTTATACGCTTATAAATTATTCAAACTTTTCTTTTTTAATTGTTGCAATGTGTACAAGTTAAATTTTGTTTTACACAAAAGAAACTAACTAACAAATGCATACCCCACTCTAGGAAGGCCCATCCGCTGAAAACTCCAGCTGATGTTAAGAACCTCTAGCCAATGACTGATGGGCATAATGACATGACTCAGCTGATAGAAAACAACTGTGTTTATCACCAAAACTTTTCCATCACTGATATAAAAACTTTTCATTGTTTAAAAACTTATTAATTATCTCAAGTTTATGAACTTTAATATTTTTAGCATACAAAAATTCACCAGCTGCAACTTTGCCAAAACACGTGCCATCTAAACATATGATATTTGCTCTGTGCATCCACCAGTAGGCAGAAATAAACAGCCGTGAGTGCATTATTGTTGCGCTGTTTTGTTTTTGCTGTGAGTGTGAATTATAGAGGTAATTTAAGTTAGGCATATAATAAAATGTCAAATTTTTGAGACTATAAAAAATTCATAAAAGAATATCTTTAATTAAATTTTTTATTTATTGTGCTTTAATAAAGTAAAGTGACTATGAGATTGTGCACTGTAATAACTTGAAATTTGAAAAAAAATGCATGTCTGATTAATCTTTATAAAAAAAAAAAAAAATTCAGAATTATTGTTTAGTTTTTTGCGGATGTTAAAAACTGCATCTTCAAATTTTGTGGCTGTATGTGGCAGCTAGAATTACACTTGAAGGTAGTTTTATGAAATGAAGATTTTGAATACAGATATGTTGGAAATTTTCCTTGCTTAAGGAACTATATATCTGCTTGCCATCAGATATTCCTGTTTTCAAGAAAATGTGACTTCATTTATGCTACAGTTATCAGTCAAATGCTATTTATGGATATTATAATTCTCTCTCTCTTGAGAAAGCATCATATTTAGATATAATGCTTTCTCTGAAGAGAAAGAAAGCATTGTATATAAATTGTTGGCAAAGAATTGTGTGTACACAGGCTAAGGAAGTCCATTATAAAAGCTGAGAAATAAATCTGAACATGTATAATTTTTGAATAAGAATATATAATTGAAAGTTAGTAATGTATATGTGAAGAGAACTTTTTAGTGCAACTTAACATTTGTAATGTTATGTTCCCTAATTAGATTTTATTTGACCTATATGTTATTACTTTAGAATTGATACTAAAATTGCTTTAAAGTATAGAAATCTACATTCCTAAATATTTACTTTCACAGCAGCAATAAAATCTTAAATATTGCCGTTTCTGGAAGTGGTAAATTTTTAATCCTTGGTTTATGTAATAAATCTGATAGTATTAAAGAATGAATCATTTTGAATTTTCACAAGTGAGGGTCTCTGCAAATGGGGAGTTGAAATTTAATGCTTTTAAATACTGATTGTTTTTAAATCTCACTAAAGATAAATATCTTAAGATTCTTCAGCTTGAGAAGAAGCCCGATATTGGTTGGGATGCACCTGAAGAAAAAGATCATGAAATTTGTCAACCGTTAAATGTGGAAACGACAGCCATTGAAGAGACTATAACCAGAGAAACTAAAGATTTAACTGGACATGCAGCAGTAGCAGCAGTTTGTGATGAAATAGATGAACTGCTGGATGAAGCTATGGAAGTACGGGAAGGACAAGTGATAGAAGTAAGTTAATGTAGAAGTTTGAACATTTCAGAAAGCATAATTCGTGTAATGTATGACTTCTTTTTATAAAGAGAATTTACAATATAGTTACCCCTCATTATAGGAAACTTTTATGTGATATTAAAAAAAAATGTATTATAGTAGTAGAAAATTGTCTATAGTGAGTACATCCAGTTCTCCATTTACACGGTAGATTGGTCCCAGAAAAAAGAAAAAACATGTAAATGAAAACCGTGTAAAAAAAGAATACAGTGCATATGAAAAAATACAAGAATGGTTCCAGATGTGAAAACCCGATACGAACAATAAGTTATTTCAAAACAAACATTATGAAAATCATTGAATAAAACTCTATTTAATTTTAATGGAATAGTTTTTATTTTAAATACTTAAAGTACAGGTAATTCTCATATAACGCTGATGTTAGGTTCCACAAAAATGCCATGTTATATAAGTCGTGTTAAGTGAGACTCAGATCACATAGAAAAGGTAGGTTTAGGTTCCGAAATCTTTTTTTTTTTTTTTTTTAGATTATATAAACAATGACATATTAAACAAAAACACATTTTTATTTAATTCAGGTAATTCATGCAAGTTAAGAAATCATAAACTATGAAACAAATACATAGTATCATCATCAAATTCCTGCCATGTACCCTCAAGGGGTGTACAGGATATGATAGTACTACATGAAAAAAATTACATCATTACTAACTTCCTATCTACAATTTTCCTCCAAATCAGTCTGTTACTTGTCAAGACTCCAACATTATCAGATCTTATATTTCTATCGTCTAAGGCACTTTGTACCATATCAATCCACCTGTATCTTGGTCTTCCTCTGGGTCGTTTTCCTGCCAACCTGGCAGAGAACACTTGTTTTGCTAATCTTTCCTCTCCCATTCTATTTAAGTGACCATACCACCTGAGATTAGCTCTGCTAACGCATTCCTGGATGCTGATAATGTCAAGTTCTTTCCTAATATCCTCGTTTTTAATATGATATTGCCATTGGACTCTCATACCTGCGGTCTCTAGTCTGTGGTCAAGTGTTTTACTTCTGACCCAGCTCTCAGATCCATAAGTCAAAACTGGTTTGAACACTGTCTTGTATACAGCTAATTTAGTGTTCCGACTAATTTCTCTCTTATTCCATATAAGAGAGAAATTCAGAAATTGATTCTGTTGTCTATTTCCATATTTAATTTACCATCTTCACTAAAAATCGCACCTAAGTAGCTGAAATGTTTTTCTTGTTCCACAGGTTCTCCGTTCACAACACAGTTAACATTTTCAACGATTCTGCCTATTTTCATTGTCTTTGTCTTTTTATTGCTGACCTTCATACCATATCTATTACAACAGTTATTCAATTTAGTCAGAGAATCTTGCAGAGTTGTAGCGGATTTATTTAGAAGTATAACATCATCCGCATAAAACAAAGAGCTGACATTAACATCTCCAATTTTGATATCATATGTAATACCACATTCCTTCATAATGTGATCCATATAGATAATGAATAACAGAGGGGATAATGTACATCCTTGTCTCACACCAGATTTAATATTAAACCATCTTCCTGTACTTCCTTCAATTCTAACTGCTGACTTACAACTCAAATAAAGACAAAGTATTGCTTGATATAATGCCCCATTGACGCCATATAACTGTAGCATATTGAATAGCTTCTCTCTTGGCACCTTGTCATATGCCTTTTTCCAAATCAACAAAACTTAAATACAGGTCTTTGTTATATTCCCATGATTTTTCGACTATTTGTGGTAAAGTGAAGATCTGATCCTGAGAGCCTCTATTTGGCCTGAATCCAGCTTGTTCTTCACCCAGCTTTTCTTCCACAATTCTTCTCAACCATTTCTCAAGTATACTTGCATAGATCCTGCCAGGAACACTCAGTAGGGAAATAAATCTGTAATTCTCACATGCAGTTTTATTTCACTTTTTATTTATGGGTACTATGAGAGCTCTTCTCCAGCATTGGGAATTCGTCCCTCTGTCCAGGCTTTCTGAACTATGCAGTGCAGCCACTGTAAGACTTTTATACCACCATACTTCAGCTTTCTTCAAGGATTGCCACTGAATCTCCAAGGTTTAATTCCTGTTCTCAAGCTTTCATTTTTTTTCAATAAACTTTGTGTATTTTAGTCTACAGTTCACATCTGAGCTGCTCAACTTTTATTCACTTTAAAACTTTCTTACATGTTATTCTTTTCAATATGAAATTCAATTTTATCCTGCTCAAGACTGAGTAGTGATCGTTTCCAATTTCAAATCCTCTGTACACTCTGGTGTCCTGCACCAGGGAGAAAACATCACTATCAACAATAACATAATCAATGAGACTTTTCTTATTCCTTGCCTCTTCTCTCCATGTGAATTTGTGCATATTTTTATGTTGGAACATAGTGTTAGTAATAACCAGTCCATGTCCTGAGCAGAAATCCAACAGATATTTGTCATTATTATTAGCTTTGCTCTTTTCTCCAAATTTTCCCAAAATATTTTTTATGTCTGACAATGATTTCCTACTCTGCTATTTAGATACTCAACAATGACCAACTTTTCCATTTTCATTGTGTCAGTTGCTTTTTCTAAAGCTTCAAAAAATTCCTCCACTTCTGTAGTTCGCCCACCGATTAGAGATCCTTCGACACTTCTGCTCATGTCAGAAAAAGGAGAATCCATTCCGATAATAGGGCAATCAATCTATCTACTGAGATGAGTTTGTTTATTATTACAGGTCGGAAAATTTAGCTTTTCTTTTACGATCATTGCTGTTTTTAAAGTGTAACTATTTTGCTTGTATAACAGTTGGAAAAATGTATGTAGAGTATTAACAAAATTAAAAAAGATATAGCATAAAACAAAAATTTAACTAAGTTTATTTTTAAGAAAGTTTTCTATAAAATAGAAATAATTATACAGAAAACAGAAATTTTTTCAAATGAACTTAGATATTCTAAACTTACAGTTGAGAGAACTGAGACACTTTAATGTCCTAAACAGATTAATTATTTATGACTTGTTGTGACTCTTTTAACAAACCCATGCAAAAAAAGGTTGAAAAAAAATACCATTATCAAATCCTTTTAATCTGAATCGGTGTCCGAATTGCCATCACTTTAACTTAAACTGATCACCAAAGGTTCGCATAATTCTTCGATTCTGTCTCTATCCCAATACATATTTTACAATGAGGTGGCATGAAAGCAATATTTTTCCCAGTTTTTAACTGTAGTACTTTCAATCGCCTGTTCTGAAAGCTTAAAAAGTTTCGACATGTCAATATCTCCAGTTACGTTGCAAAGGCGAGTGAAACTTTTCACTTCTGCCCAAACATACTCAATAGCATTAATATTGCAATGATATGGTGGTAGCCTCAAATCTAGAAATCCATGCTCTTTGAGCATCGTGTCGAATTTAAATAGTTTAGTTGTGGGCGAGTTTCGTTTAACCAAATTGAGCAATTAAATTTTTCGCATATCTGGGAATGAGAAATTTTATTTGCAGAGAGCCAATCCATAAGAACTTGCTTCTTATTAGACCAATTTGGAACTTTATTTAATCTAATAGAGTGATATGAAGCGTTATCACTTATAACAACAGCATTTTTAGGAAGGTTTGGAATGAGTTTATCTTCTGCCCACTTTTCGGAGCTCGTAGAATTCATTTGCCTATGGTAATTGGCTTTGTATAGTAAATTTGAATTCGGTAAAATACCCATTTCTCCACCTGCACACAAAATTATTATGCACTGCGAGGTATTTCCCCATCTCCACATTCTACTTTAGACTGCCAACATTTTCCATAAGTTAAATTACTATCGATCCAAGTTTCATCCAGATACACAATCGGTCTTTTCTCCTTCCTGAAACGTCTTATTGCTCTCAAATACTGCGTTCTAGATAAAACAATGTCACTTCGCTCCATGATAAGTTTCCTTTTATTCTGGGACTTTTTAAAACAAAATCAGATTTCATAAAGTATTTTCCTTAAAGTTTCTCTTTTCCAAGGAAAAATAATTTTTTCTTTAAGCACAGGAATCAAGTTCGGAACAGTTGGGACTCTTTTCTCGACCACATAGAATTCGTGAATAGTTCTTCTTATAACGTCTACATCAAAATCATTCAAAGCTACGGTTTCGATGGTTTTCTTTACTCTGGTGCTTTTTTTTTAGGAGATTTAAATTTGGCTTACCTTCACGTTTTGATTCCCTACGAATTCTTTTAACGGTCGACCCCAATATGCCCGCAATTGCATTTGCACGTTTTATGACTTGAGAAAGGGGAACAAGGAGACGATTCTTTTTCGCAGAATGTCGGCACATTATTCAATATTCTTTTGCAAGAGCTATTATATTTGTGCACATTTTTATGTTGGAACATAGTGTTAGTAATAACCAGTCCATGTCCTGAGCAGAAATCCAACAGATATTTGTCATTATTATTAGCTTTGCTCTTTTCTTGACTATACTGGATCCATCATACAAATTAATAATAAAAAAAAATGCAAAAAAGTGACAACAAAAATCAAGCTATTACTAGTACAGCGACAGACAAGAAAGTACGTGATTTCACATGTTGGTAACCAATTCGTACATCCTTCATTTCTTTCTCTCCTTCTGCTTGAATCGACTATTCTTGGCAAAATGCCAAAGAGAGAGATCTACAAACGGTGGGCGAACTATCCCTTAGTAGAACCTTCTGTGGGACCATAGGCACAAATAAGTCTCATATTTGCCCACATTACTCTACTTGAGACTGGCTGTCATTCAAGAAGATTAGTCTCGTATTTTGTGTTGAATACTATGGCTCTCCTTCTTTTCCTTGATTGTCATTGCCTGAATATAACATCTTATAAAAATTTTATACCTAATATAAAATTATAAAAAATTATAAATTCTACATAAACTTCATTGCACATAATTCATAAATGTTTTAGGCAAAATAAAATAAAGTGTATATCTTAATCGTCATCACTCTCTCTTCAAAACTAACATTTCGTAGATGCGAGTTGCTCATTGCTTTATTAAATTCTTTAATCGCCCTTATGTTTGGTGGAGCAATGTTAGATAGGACATCAGCCAGGAGAGAGAGAGAGGGGGGGGGTGCTTCTCACTGTCCCAATGTGCAATGAAGATAACTCAAGACCCGTATTATGAATTTTTATGCAATTTTATGAAAAAAAACACGCTGACAAAAATTGTAAATGAATACTTTAATTCAGTAACAAATGGGTACATGAAAACAAGGAGACAATGGTCAAAATGAGATTATCAGAGTGCCCAAATAAACTCCCCACAGCAATACATCACTCACAGCAATGTTTCATACTGTTTTTATGGTGTTCAGGAGTTCATTTGGTACTAACTAAAACTCTTAGTCCCTCAAGGTTTTGGGAAGGGGTGGTTGAAAGCAGAAATGTTTACCTAGTGCATTCCACATATGCTTAATAGGATTATGATCGGTAGACCTAGCTGGCCAGTCCATACACATAAAGTGGACTAATGTCTTAAAGATATTGGTCCACCGATGAGGGTAGGATAAATGTATCTCTTGTCTCGCCCATATATGGATGAACATAGGTGTTCAGGATCTCGTCTCTTAAGTCGCAGTATTTGTGCTTTTGCTAGGAAGCACATGCAAGGGAAAAATGCCTCCTCAAGCCATCACACTACTTTTACCATAAGTGTCCCTTTCATTAGAGGGATGATAACATGGTCCTGGTTTCTCCAAATCAGAGCATGCACCATAGAGGGAACTATGGATATGTTATCTTCTAATATCCATGAAAGGGACACTGGTGGAGGTAGTGTGATGGTTTGGGAAGGCATCTTGTTGGATGAACGTACTGACCTGTATAGGCTTCCTAGTGGAACTATGAATGCTGCGACTTAAAGATGATGTCCTTGACCCCTGCATTGTCCATATGCAGTGCAATAGGGGAGACGTTTATCCTACAAGACAATAATGCTCATACTCATTGAGTGAAACTCATGGGCAAACATCTTCAAGAAGAGACTATCATACACATGGACTGGCCAGCCAGGTCTCATGACCTTATTCCTATTGAGCATGTCTGGGATGCTCTAGGTAGACCTGTTGCTGCTTTCAATTCCTTATCTCCAAAACCTTGAGGGACTTGAGATTGCTTTGCTGGAGCAATGGTTATTACCAGCTGAGCTCCTAAACACAATTTTAGGTAGTATGAAACTTTTTTTGTGAGTGTTGTGGTGGGTAACCACATTCCTTATTGAGGCATTTTGACCTCTTTTGTTTGACCATCATGTTTATGTACCCTATGTTCCAGATATCATATATAAAAATGATACTTAGGTTCATTTACTATGCACAGTTTTTATCGAAGTCAGAAAAAATCCCATGTAACTCTGGACTTACAGGCATAGTTTTGTTTGGAGAATAAAATGTGTGAAGATCCAACAAATAATAGCACAGCTAAGCAAATAATTTTTTTTTTGTGTGTATCCATATTTATTTCATCTGAAGATTTTTGCAACTATTTCCAGTAAATAAGTGTAAGAAAAATGAAAATAATACTTTTAGAGTGAAGGGATACATTTAAAGAGTAGATGGGGGGAAATGTACATTGAAAGGTCCCAAAAACTTGTGAAATTAAATTTTTTTTATACAAAAAGTGACATTAAAAATTATATTAATGGTATTAATGATGCCATGGATGTTTGTTACAGATATTTCTCTTGTGTTTGCTTTCTGACACATGTTTGCATTGCAATTTTTTTTTTTTCTTAATGTCATGAGTGATTTAAATTCATATCAATTTTGAAATTTTAAAAATAAAATGCTTGAAAACACTTGACTTGAAACTTAGTTTTTGGTTACTCTACAAAAACATATCCTCTTTTGCAGTTGGCACAATAAGAGTCGGACACATTTTCAGCAGTAGATGTACATCATGTCACCTGTCACTAGTTGTTTTTTCAAGCTTTTTTTAGGATAACATGATTTATACACAAAGTAGCTTCTTTGAAAATAACATCAGCAAATTTCATTTTCAAACCAAAACTTGATCATACTAAAAACAGAATAGTATTACATTTAATATCAAAAGCATAATCAAATAGAAGATATTTTGCATCCGTAAAATTTTTGTAATATAGAAGTGTATAGGAATGGAAGATTAAAAAAAAAAAAAGAGTTCCAAATATCATTTTAACCTTAAAGACTACATGCACAGAACAAATGAATCTCAACTCTTCTTTTCATATATGAAAAGAAGAGTTCACTTTACTTTGAAAATCTCAAATGTGTTCTCACTGGAGAACCTATAGATAAAATCAAAATTTAGTCAAGATGGCAAATTAAATATGAAAACAATAAGAGAAGCAGAGTTGGTATGCAGGAAGTTAGTTGAATAAATTTATATGGAATTTTTTTAGAGAAATTAGCCAATAATCATAAAACTAGAGTACATAAGACAGTATTTAAACCATTTTAACTTATAGAGCACAAAGTTGGATTAGAAATCAATGCGATGGTATTCATTCAACAACATAGAATTCATATACTTGTGTAGTCTGCTTAATAAATAGTTTATAGTTTTTTAAGAATGAAAATCAAACTGCTGAAAATAGTTCAGCAGTTTGCTCTTTTACCACTAATGACTGTTCTCTCAAATAGCTGTAAGTAGCAGGAAATCTGAAAATCTTGTTGAAATCAACACTCATGCCATTAAAAGATCTGCAAAAATACATATATTGGCTAGGTGGTTTCTGAAATATTAGTTCATCTAAATATACTGTTAAGTGTGTCTGTGTTAAATTGTGAATGAAACTATGTTGTGTAATTTATTTTTTTCATTCACATTTAACATTGCTTATTATATATTAATCATAATTTGTATAAAAATTATTTATTGTTCCTTAATTAAGAATTACTATTTAAATATTTGTTCTAAACTTAACCTACTATTAATTTATTAAGCAATAATATATGCGGAATTTATAATAACTAAAATATATATATGATGTAATGAAAAGTGTTATTATAATTAATTGTATACGTAATGAAAAAGCTGATTAAGTAGCTCAAATATTCTGTTTATTCTTATTTGTGAAAATTTAACGTTATGTAATCACTCATGTAGTAGTAGAGCATTGTATTACATTAGCGAAATGTTTGCGTTCATTTGTTGTCATGGAGATGCATGAAATAAACAAGCACCAGTCGAAGAGAGCGTGACCTTCGGACTGAAAGGAGAAGAAAAACAATAGAAGATTTTTAATTAGAAAAAGAGAGGAAGTTTTTGCAGAGCGGGAAGGAGGGTAGGATACAAGCAAAGGAAGTGGAAGAAAATTATAAGTTCTCTAGGGCAGAAATTCATGAGAATAGTGTTTAGAAGTGAGCCAAAACATAGTGAATCATATACTTAGCTGCAAGTGAAGTCAGCTGTGTTGTAAAGGAAGATTAATGCCGTAACCGGATAAATAAAGAACTGGACATTCAATGCAAAATTCTGATTAGTTCCAGTTAGTCTAGGATTACGTCTTAATTCTATGTTGCCCTGAGAAGAATTATATTGAGATTAACTAGTTTGAGAAAAGTAAACAAGGAAAGATATCAATGCCTCATTGATGTGTTTTTTTTTTTTTAGTAGTGAAGCGCAATTAACAGTAGTTCAGTTAAATCGTTGGAGAATTTTTATTAATGTGTTCCGCTAATGTAAATAAGTTAATTCATAAGTGTGCTCACAATTAATTGATGTATTGAAGATTGTATCTGGTAAGAGTAGTCATACTTGTTTGTTTATTCTAACATTAACATATCTTCGAAGTTCAAAGTCCGAAATAAGATTGCTTGGAATATTGTCTACCTTGATTAGTGCTTCCTGTGAATTTAAACATTAAGTACAGCTGATAGATATGTGGAGACTGATTAAATAAGAAGTTTCGTTTTATTAACTTGAGTTAAGAAAGCGTGATTTTGAAACTGTGAATTGTATGTGAATGTTTAGAACATTGAATTGGCATGAGTGACTTAGCAAGATGTATTAAGTTGATTGTATTGTTTCATTTAAAAGCAGAATTCTTGTATTTATTATATATATCATATATTAAATGTTTTATTTTGTTAATCTAAATATTGTGTTTGCCTGAATTCCCTTTTATTGTACCGTTCATAAATATTCGAATCTTGCAGGAACCCCAAGTGGAATAGTAAATAATTTGGCCTAAATAAATGAGGAGACTGCTAACTTAATTAAGAATTGATCCTGCTATTTTATATACACTAATCTAAAAATAGGGTGGTGTAGTATAATTATAAATTTCCCTACTTTTGGATCGGTGATCAATTTGCAATTAGTTCTTATATTGATAAGAGTGACTTAAACCAAGATGGCGGATTTAGAACATAACATGAAAATAGAACGTCACGACATCTGCACATCATTATTGTGCAGAGAGAGAGAGAGACTTATCTATATTTCACTCCAGCTCTATCAGAAAAACAAACCTCATGTGATGATGTTTCCATTGTGTGTGTGGATGACTTCCATTACCTGTAGAATTCA
The DNA here is from genome assembly GCF_054136105.1 of Typopeltis vanoorti. NCBI lineage: Eukaryota > Metazoa > Arthropoda > Arachnida > Uropygi > Thelyphonidae > Typopeltis > Typopeltis vanoorti. The sequence continues at coordinate 21,450,080 of NC_143566.1, forward strand.
ATTTTTAAAATTTTTTTTTTATTTATTTTTTTTAAATATATACTCTAATGAGCCTTCCATTACATATTGAATAAATTAAGTTCTCTTGATAGTTTTAAATACCTTTCTCTGTTGGCTTAAAAGTAGTTTAATGTTCTCCATGTCAGGTTACTAGCCTGGCAATGGATAGTCCAATGGTAGGGCTTCTACCTTAAGGCTTCTGAACTTACCTTCTTCCAAATTTAAACCTGTAGGAGGAATAGGGTGTATTGAAGAGAAAAGAGATTTTGGGACAGATATAGACCAGAAATGGTAAGACCCTATAGCCCTCGAGTACTCTAATAGCATAACGTTAATAAAATAAGAAGAGTTGGATGATAAGGCCTTATAAATATGAAAGGAAATAACTAAAGAAGAATTAGAAATCAGCTTGAAATAAACAAGAAATGGAAAAATCACCTGGAGAAGATTAGTTAGGTTCAGAATTATATAAATATGCAGGAATAAGGTTTAAAGAAACTCATTATTTTTAAATAAAATCTATTCAACAAGTAACCCACCAATAGAATGGAAAAAGCAATAGTGATCCCTATTTTTAAAAAAGGTAATAGAGATCACCTTATAAACTAGAGGTATAAGTATTTTAAATTCCTGTTATAAAATATAAAGCTGAATTTTAAATAACAAACTAATAAAATATTCATAAGGCTTTATTTTAGAAGTACAAAATGGATTTAGAAAAGGACAATCATGTATGGACCTGGCCTTTTCTAAAATTGATAATAGAGAAAAGAAGAGAATACAATTTAGAAACACATATTGACTTTGAAAAAAGCATTTGATAAAGTTAAAAGAAGTATTGTATTTAACATATTAAAAGAAAGAAAAATACCAAATAATATTCTAAAAGCTGTCATAAGTATATATGAAAATAGTCAAATAAGATTAAATACAAATAATTGTATTTGTATTAAATCTATTCATACAATGTATCATACCTCTCCTTGAACCCATTAACAGACAAAGCACTCACAATTGACTCTGGCAACCCATTCCACTCATAACTCTCCAAGCAAAAAATCTAGTCCTCACACTTCTACTATGAACTATCATATCTGAGAGAGGAGTCTGACAAAGATGTCCCCTTTCAGAAACTTTTTTTTTATATTTATTTAAACGAAATAATAATAAAATGGAATAAAAAATTGCATCAAGGGATTAAAATTTCTCCTACTGTGAACTTAAACATTCTCCTTTTTTTTGCTGATGATCAAATAATAATTACAAATTCTGAAGATAACTTGCAGAAAGATATTTTTAATATAAATAAAATAGCCAAAGATTATGGACTGATAATATCAACAGAAGAACTGTTCCAATTATAGAACAGGTGAATTCATTCAACTACCTAGGAAGTATGATTACATATGAAGATGTAAAAGATATAAATCTAAAAATTGCAAAATATTTAAAAGTAACAGTAATTAACTCTAGTTATCATCTAGTTCAAAAACAAACTTTTATTTTATTGGACAGATTTTACTTCCATACAATAGAACTGGTAGGGCTACTGTATTGTATTGTATACTTTTAATGCTACCAATCCTATTGTATGGAAGAAAATCTGGACAGTAAGACAGAAATTAATAACAGTAGCTGAAATGAAGTTTATGAGAAAAACTGCAAACTATACTCTATTTGATCATACAAGAAATGAAGAAATTATGAAAGAACTAAATCAGGCAGTAATAGAAAAAATAAAGAAATATAAACATAAATGGATGAAGCACATTGAAAGAATGAAAACAGAAAGATTACCAAAACAAGTATTAAATTACACACCATTGGGGGGGGGGGAGACAGAATATAGAGATCCAACACAATGACTTCTAAGGAGAAACAGGCCATTGTAGGCCTAAATCCATGAAAGTATGATGATGATAGTTATAAATAGATATGAGGGTGGTCTGAAAAGTTCTTGGCCTAACAATGAAGAAACGAATTTATAATTTCAAAATTATTTTTATTTTTCAACATAATCTCCCTTAAGACTAATACATTTATTCCAGCACCATTATCCCATCCTTGTAGTGGTTCTCAGTAAGATCTGCAAAATACCCCTCTACAGCTGACATCTCCTCTTGTTTTGAAGAAAAATGCTGACCAGTGAGGAAGAGTTTTAGTTTTGGGAAGAGATAGAAGTCAGAGGGAGCCAAATCTGTGGAATAGGGTGGATGTTCCAACAATTCATAGTGTAGATTCCTTAATTTTCCCATTGCCAAAACACCTTTGTGGGCAAGTGCATTGTCCTGATGAAAGATGATTTTTATCTTCTGAAAACCAGGTCTTTTCTCGTGAATTTTTTCGTCTATTCTGGTTAAGAGATCGGAATAATATTCCCCGGTTATTGTTTTACCCTTTTCAAGATAATTAATAAACAAAAATGCCTTTAGCATCCCAAAACACTGATGCCATGACCTTTCCTGCTGATGGAACAGACTTTGTCTTCTTTGGCACTGAACAACCGGCTTCTGTCCACTGTTTTGGCTGCCGTTTGGATTCTGGTATGTAATGGTGAATCCAAGTCTCATCCATAGTAATAAATCTATGCACAAAATCAGTTTTATACTTGTAAAACGCTCTAAGCACTGTTTAGGGATTTTCATGCGAGTGTGTTTTTGATCTGCTGTGAGCAAGCGCAGCACCCATCTTCCGCAAAGATTTTTCATTTGCAGTTCTTCATGCAATATATTTATGTATATGCATGTTCTTTTGAAATGCCTGTAATCTCAGCAATTTCACACACTTTGATTCACCTATCATCCAACACCATATCGTGCACTTGATCAATGATTTCTGGTGTTGTTATGCTTTTTGGATGTCCTTCACGTGGATCGTCTTCAAGGCTGGCACCCATCTTCTGCAAAGATTTTTCATTTGCAATTCTTCATGCAATATATATATGTATGTTCTTTTGAAATGCCTGTAGTCTCAGCAATTTCACACACTTTGATTCACCTGTTATCCAACACCGTATCGTGCACTTGATCAATGATTTCTGGTGTTGTTACACTTTTTGGATGTCCTTCACGTGGATCGTCTTCAAGGCTGGTACGGTTACATTTAAACTTGGCAGCCCATTACTTAATTGTCGAAAACGAAGGAGAAGAGTGCCCATAAACTTTTATAAACTTCAAATGAATTTCTTTTGGCGTTAAACCTTCTTTTACAAAGAATTTTATAACTGCACGATACTCGATTTTATCCATTTCAAGGGATACAACACTTTAGCTTCAGACAGCTGTATAAAACAAACTACTTGATAGAATGACTTGGAATTTCACATGGATGCTTATGACAGATGTACCAACTTAGAAAAAAAAAAAAAAAATCTTGTTGATAGTGTTGCCATCTATCCAGGCTGAGAACTTTTCAGACCACCCTCGTAAATACTTAAGACTACAACAAAGTTTTAAGGAATTAACTATATATTAAAAAGAACAAACTTTTGAAAATGGTACTAGCTATAATTTTCAGAAGTAGGAATTTTTATGCTGATGAATTCTTATGGAATTTATTGTCATTTTTTTCTTCTAAAACAAACATTCGTATTAGTATTCTTTAACACCCATTGTTATTTCCCTCTCCCCTTTCAGAGTTCCAAAACTAACAGTTCAACTGAATCTCTTCATCCCTATCAGTATGAGAAATCTGTTCCAGATATATATGAAAATGATGCTGAGGTTCCTTTACTACATACAGTTAGTTTTTATCGACGCCAGAAAAAATCCCACGTAACTCCTGTTCACACAGTGGTAAGAAGAGAGCAACTGTGCAGCCCTCCTTCACCAGAAGTAACAGAAAGTAATGTGGAAGAAACCATTCAAGAAAAGATAAAGGTATAGTGTCCTGTTGTATTTCTGTATTATGAACTATTCTAATCTCTTCTATCTCCCCCTCCCTTTATAAACAGAGGTATATTGCAGTATAAGTTTTCTCCTGTATACCATTTATAGATAACTTGATTTGATTTCAAAGTCATTTTAATATTTAGCATATGCAGTTCAATTGACGTGCATGCAGTGTAAGCAGAAAGGTTTACATGAAGTTGAAATACATGAAAGGTTGTAAACCTATAGTACTTCAGTACCATGGGTAGGCTAAGCAATTTTTTTTGTAACTTTTTATTATTTTATTTAGTTTCTTGTATTTATATATAGTCTAGAAAGTATACAGACCTAGTATAGTGAACAAATATTAAAATTTTTCACCACTTCATGCTTCTAATAAGTGGGGCATTGGTCTCTCATTGGATAATGAAATTCATCTCCCATCTGAACATAGTCATGGACATCCATGCCTATTGGAAGGATTCCATCCTACAGCCTGATTGTTGGAGAGTGAATATGTTAACTACTTGGCCATAGAGACGAATGAATTAATTTTTTCAAGCCACTATGTAGGTCATTGGTCTCTTTCTCTGGATGATGAAATTCATCTCTTATGTAAAGACAATCATTGAACATCCATGCCTGCAGAGGAGTCCAACCTGCACTCTGTTAGTTGGAGAGTGGGTACATTAACTTGGCCAATCAAGTCAGAAAAGAGGGAATGATGCTAGGGTAGAAAGTGGCGCCATTAAGTACCTATAGAATAATTGAAGTGCTTGGAATAGGTACGTAAGGTTATTGTTTTATTGAGAAGTTGATTAGTGGTGCACTATCCTCTAAAATATTTAAGTGACCTAAATCATTGCAATGTATGTGGTTGGAATTTCTGGATAAACTATAGAAGGTCACTTTCCATTTGGTCTAGAATATGTAGATTTTGCTTGCTATTCCTAGGTGTTAACTAGGACTTATATCTAGAGTTGCATTGTCCATTGTCAAGCGGTTTTATGGTTAAGTGGGTAGACCTGAGTAATATAAATCTCAGTTATTATATTGATACTCAGATTTATAGTTGGGCATGTTTCATTAACTATTTTATGTATGCAAAGATGCTTTATATGAGAAGAAATGCAATTTTTTTATATTTCTTTCTCTTCCCTTCCTATTTTGTAATGATATATACAGACAGGGTGATCCAAAAGTTGTGCACATCAGTGTTTCAATTCTAATTGTTTGTTACCTATAGATGGCACCCTAGGACTATTGGCTACAATCGTGTAATCTATCTGCCATGTGTCAGGTATTGGGTGTCCATTGAATAGTTTTATGAGGAAAACAAAATAGTACTTCCCTAGGAGCAAGGAATTGTTATTTTGCAATGTTATTTTGTCTGTCGTTCTTATGCAAATGTTGTGGAGGAGTTTCGCCAGAAGACTGTTTTCCTCAAAATTCACAGTTAGGAGAATAATAAAACATTTTCAGGAAACAGGTTCAGTTGTAGACAAACAGCAGCATATAAGGCCTTCCCATTTGACTGAGGCTAAAGTGACTGTAGTACACATGTTGCAATATTCACCTTCAAAGAGTCTTAGAAAACTCTCAGCACAGACAAGTATGTTATATAGCAGTACTTGAAGAGCCACCAATCAATTAAAGCTTCATTCATACTGTGTTCACTCATTTCAGGAATTGAAGCTACTGGATAAGGAAAAAACGTGTGTACTATAACTGGTTTTGATCAGTTGTTAAAAAAATGGAGTTTACGAGCTGGACAATGTTTTTCTTCAGTGATAAAGGTTCCACCTAAGTGGATACATCAATATCCAAAATAACAATTTGGTCATCGTAAAATCCATATGTTTTCCATGAAATGCCATTGCATTGTCGGACCCATTTTCTTTGAGATGACATTGAACTATACAGGACATCATAACCCAGTTCATGACTCTCCTTGAGATTGAAGAATGTGATTGCTATTTTCAGCAGGACATTGCCACTTGCCATACATCAAATGAAACAATGCAATTTTTGCAAGAGTTTTTGGTGACAGGCGGATTTCTAAAGAACTTTGGCTCCCAAGGTTGCCATATTTGTCACCTCCACATTTCTTTTTATGGGGTCCTGAAAGTTAAAGTGTAGAAAAATAATCTTCACACAATTGAACTGAAGATGAACATCACTGAAGCAATCAGAGCAGTTAGTAATTCCATGCTTCAAAGAGTTGCCTCCAATTTGATAAAAAGATGGTGTGCCTTCATTCAAAAATGAAGCAGCCATTTTGAACATTTGCTTTAGTAATGTTATCTATTTTTTGCCTTTGTAAAGATATGGTTATAATCTTTGTTTGTAGCAATTTAGTTCTAAATTGTCAGTAATATTGAAGTTTGTCAGTAATATTGAAGAATGCAGGTTTATTTTATGATGTGCATGACTTTTGGATCACCCTGCGTGCATGCATGCACACACACAGGCTAAAGATTAGTGTTAAATCATTAGTTAATAGTAGGTATAGCTGGATGTAAATTTAAATTATTACATGCCAGGATGCTTGATAAGACTTAGAAGCTTTTAAGAAACAGGGGGAAATGTGAACATTAAATGTTTATTTATTTCAAGTGTTCCCAGCCTTTTTTACCTACTAATCCTTCTATAAAAGCACGATTTGGCCTGCAGATATTTTGCCTTTTAATTCTTGTAAAATAAATCCAGTTTTTGGATGCATCACAATCAGCGAGTAGTAAAATCCATTTTAGTAAAGTGGTGTTATGAAGATCCTGAAATCACATGTTAGTCTTCTTTCAGTTTCTTGAAGTGGTTTTTGTACAATAGCAAATCATCAAATCAAATCTTTTGACAGGCATAACAAAACAAATTAATTAAAACCCCTTTGATTTTAACCTGCTGATCCCATTTTTAGTGACTATATATAGATCCATTTTGGATCAAAATCCCAGAATAACTGTGTCCTAGTTTGAATTATATTCATATTTCTCTGTCTTCTTTGAATATCATTAAACTCTAAATATATATCAGTCAAGTAAACCACGTTTTTCTGATTCCATTGATTTTGTTGTTAATGGTTTCAGTGCACACAACATACCGTATTTACTCGCATATTTCTCTCACCCCTATTTTTACTTTACGATAAAAGAAATGAAAAAGTTTCATGTATGCCTCGGACATGAAAAAAGTTTAAAACTTTTTAAGAAATAGATAGTGAATGTTATGGCAGTTTCAGATATTTTGGAATTCTGTTGAAGAGAATCATCATTTTAACTTAACAATCGTCGGCTTGCATTTGTTGTTGAGTGCCATGATCTTTTGTTAATACTGCACCAATCATATGCAAGACCAGAATTAGCGATACGGAATAGTAGATTCTTGGTAAGTCATACCCATTTTTGGTTTATTTTAAATCATTGCAATCTTATGATTTCTAAATGATAAAAAGAGAAGGAATAATGAAACTGTTTTAATTTTACAAAAGCATTATCACTAAAGATTCAAATATATTGCACGATGAAGGTGAGCAGCCAATTGCATAAATAACATTCATAATTAAAATTAAATGCATTCATTTTATTATAAATAACGAGCAATTATAAATTATAATGAATGCTGAAGATTTAATTATAAACTTCAATTTAGTTTTTCCTGAAAAACTTTAGTTTCTGAAAATCCCTCATATATCTTGCACTATGATTTTTTAAATTTCATTTTGGGGAGAAAAGTGAGACATATTTAAGTAAATACGGTACCTCTGTATAGCTGCTGGTTGTAGATTTCATTATTTTAATTATATAGTTAAACAGATGATCATTTATGGCTTTATTACTGACTAAATGTACATGTGCAGAACACAATGTTCAGTTCTAACATCATGAATTTTTTTTAAATTCAGAAATGCTATTCCCCTGCCCTCTATATTGTCAACCATTTTTTTATATTTATTATTATTGTATGATTTGTTTGTCATCTTCATTTAATTCTTATATATATCAAACCCTATGGGGTCATTATAGACTCTGTTGCAAATCCTTGTTTTATTCATTGCATGCTCTTTAAATTAATTATTGAAGCCTAATTAATTGGAATTAATGTTGTTATTGTCAATCAAAAGTGGGATGAGGGTTTACTTATCTGTTTTCTCTTCCACTAGCTGTTGTATGGAAAGTGGAATGAGTTGGTTGCTCTGAGACAGTTAGATTATTTTCTAGTTTAATCAGTAATAATTGCTACCATTATTGTCAGGAAGCATAATAGCATTTATTTGTAATATGCATTAGAGACTTGATTTTATGATTATTAATCACATATTTCTAAAACATTTTTTTCTCCCTTAAGAATCAGATAGTAGCCAAAGTAAATGGTGTAGTTTAATAAGTGATCCATATTAAATGGATCACTTATTAAACTTAAAACATACAACCTTCATTGATGTCATGCATGCACAAACATGTATTTTTGACATAGCCTAAGACTGCTCTTTGCTGGCAGTTCAGTCAGGAGGACAAAGCATATTTGTTAGTGGTACAATCAGGATGAAGATTCTTTTTCACTTGATGCCTACTTAATATAATGTGCAGAAAAACATATACAGATATTTTAGTTCCAACAATGTAAAGAATCAAGACACTGCTGATTTTTCTTGCTGCAAAATGAAATGATTCCATTGCCAAATTAACAGGAGGTGTGGTTAGGCTAAATAACAAGACGATAAATGGTCTTGTTATTGCAGTTACGCAAAATCATTAGGGTACTGTTTTACTAGAATTGAAGTGTCGGTACAGTACCATATTACTCCCTTTTTTTTTTTTCTTTTTTGTTAAAAATTATAAACCATGCTACTGCGATATCCATACTGATCAAAACCGTGCTGTGTAAAGGTATTGCAAACCTATTATTTATGTTATCATGACATCATCTGCGCAGTCATAATGATTACAATATTGAGAGATGAGAACATCTGAATAAGAGTGTTAGGAGCTATAAAGGAATGGAGATATATAAAAAGAAAATGACAAATTGGTAAGAATTCCTTTTTAAAAATAAATTCAAAGAAGCACTAAAGGTTTTCACTATTATTGAAAATTCCATTGGATGAATGGTTTACCTTTTGTGGTAAATGTGTGGTTAATAGTTGAAAGGAACATGTAATGTTATTTATGGACCTGACAACTACTGCACAGAAGAAACACAGGAATGTTCCAAAATTAATTGTGCTGTTCTTGTTCTTCTCTAGACATTTAAAGTTTGTGAGAATAAACATTAAAGCACTTGGTTTCCAGTTGAATATATTAAATATATTTATAATACAGTACGTTTTGAAGGTACAGTTATTTGTCTTTGTGCAACTCTATAAGAATATCTGCTGATGCCATTTTCTATTCCCTTAGGGAAATCATATTGTTCTGAAACTTCTCTGGAAAGCATGCAATTTGGAGTTCGAGGAAATCAGTCAACTTTTGTATTGTATATTTCTGCATGTTTGATCCATAGATTGAATGTAAACTTTTGTTTCTGCAAATATTCTATAAATAATATTAGAAAAGGCTTGATCCCATTATTATTACGGGAAACTCCAAGGAGTCCATATACTCATCGAGGGAGGCCCTAACATCATGTCAAGAACAACTATTCAACATTCACACAGTATCTATCATACCTCGCCTTGAACTCATTCACAGTCATAGCACCCACAACAGACTCTGGCAGCTTATTCTTTAGCTCTAACACCCTTGATAACTACACGCTTACTCAGTTTCCATGTATGCATGGTTTACTAGTTCTCCCACCACCAGTCCTATTCTCAAAAATATCTTCTGAATTAATCTTATAGAAACCCTTCAATAATTTGAATGTCTCAATCATATCACCCCTTTTCCGCCTATCAACCAATTTCTGCAACCCACAAATCTTCAACCTGTTCTCATAAGATTCATTCCATAGACCTACTATCATCTTGGTCACTCGTCTCTGGATCCTCTCCAGCTCCTCCCCATCAAGAAGAAACCCTGGTGCGCATATCTGGACACAGTAGTCTAGATGGGGTCTTATCAAGGCTCAGTACAGAGGAACAATAACCTGTTTGTCTCTGCTTGTTAAAGTATTTTTCACCAACCAAGTGATTTGATGAGCTGATTTAGCCACTTTTGTGATGTGTCCCCTAAACTTCAACTCCCTACCCACCAACACTCCCAAATCTCTGGCCTCGTTAATCTCCTGGAGTACAGTTCCACCAATGTGATATACCGCTGCTATTCTTTTCACCCCAAAATGCATACCTTACATTTTGCCACATTAAATTGACATCCATTCTCCTTAGGCCCAGTCCTCCAAACTATCCAAATCATCCTGCAAAATTTTGACATCCTGTGCACTCACTATTGCTCTACCCAACTTTGCATCATCAGCAAACAAATGAACACTTCCTCCCAAATCCTTTCTTATATCGTTAATGAACAAATTGAACAGTAGTGGTCCAAGATCAGAACCCTGCGGCACACCACCTAGTCACAGGCCGTCTTTTGGACTCTACTCCTGAATAAACCACTCTCTGATATCTCTCCATCAACCACCGTCCTATCCATCTCACCAACCCTATATCCATCCCCGTATGCTTTAGAATTCTATGTGGTATCCTCTCAAAGGCCTTAGCAAGGTCCAGTAGAATCAGTGTAAACCCATTACCCTTATCCAGTTCAGCCATCACTGTGTTATAATACGTGAGCAAGTTACTGAGGCATGACCTATCCTTCACAAACCATGCTGTCTCCCATACAGTATCCCATTTATCTCTTGACTATTTTCTCCAAGACCTTGACAACGATTCCTGATATGCTGATTGGTCGGTAATTTACAACAGCAGTCTTGGAACCTCCTTTATGCAGTGGAACTATTTTCCCCTCTTTCCACCCCTCGGAACTTACCCAGACCCAAGACTCAAATTAAACAAAATGGTCAAGGGCACTGACAATTCTTTAGCCGCTACACGTACGACATGAGCTGGTATACCATCGAATCCCACAGACGTATTGACATTGAGGTTTTGTAATAGACTATTCACCTCCACTTCATTCACCATAATTCCCATATAAGCTATTGGTTCATTCAGTCCTGCAATGTCACCACCTGGATGATATACTCTTGCAAAGTGCTCGCTTAGTAATTCCACTATATCAACTGATTCGGTTACCTCCCTACCATCGGCATTCTTTAAAATCATTCTGCAGTATACATTTTTTCTTTTACTTGCAACATATCGAAAAAAAACTGTTTAAGATTCTCTTTAGCCTGCATGGCTAATGTTCTTTCATAATCCGCTTTTGCTTTTCTTACCACACTTGTTACCCTTCTGGCCTGCTCTTTATACCGTTCATGTGCCTGCCGGTCACCTTTCTCCTTAAATTCCCTCCACAGTTGTTTCTTTTTTTGCAGCTCAAGCTTAATGGTGTTATTCATCCATTTAACCCCTACTTGATTTATTATTCGGACTCTAGGTATACAATCAGCCATTGCCTCCTGCAAACACTTTTTAACCGCCTCCCATGCACTATCAACATCCAGTCCTTGCAGTTTTACATGCCATGGCACTGAACCAATCAAACTCCTGAGCTTGTCATACTTACCAGCCTGATAATTCCCCATGTACCCTGTCTTAATTGTAAATTCCACACCTTTAGCCACTTCCCAAGTCAAGACCCTGTGATCACTCTCACCAGTTGGTGGCAACCTGGTCATATTCGTTACAGCCAAATTCTCAGATGCAATTACTAGATCAAGCACTCTCTGACCCCTAGTATTTTCCATTACATGCTGTCGCAGATAGTTATCCCTTTATAACCGCATCCCATTCTGATTTGTTGTCCTTCGTACTCGCTCGGGCATATTACACACATTCATACACTCAACTGTCTCCCTAAAGTTTGCATATCTACTCCTCCCCCCTTAATAACTCTAGTTTCCCTGATTCTGCACATCCACTTCATTCAACAACACCTTTTCAAGTCTCTATACCAAATCTATTCAAATGCAAACCATCCATCTTATATAAATCCTTTCGCCCCATCGAACTCACTCCACACATCCACAAATTCCACACACTCCTCCTGCATAATCCGTGCATGAAGTCATTAGCAATTATGGCCCTCCTTCTATACTCTTCACTGCCATTCCACAGCAACAGACTCACCATCCTAATTCTCTCACTCTTCTCTTTTGCTTCAAATCCTCTCTCATAGCCATTTTCTCCTTCCAAATCATTCGTTCCTGCTACTACTATCAATTCTTTCACCCTCTGCTTTTGCATTCTAATTGACTCACTTACATCCTTAACGTTCACACCAGGTTGGTACGATTTTGTCAAACTCTCCTCTATCACACCTCTTACTAAAGAATCTCCATACTACACTCGCTCTTTCATTTAGTTTACACTCACGATCGTACTATTATTTTTCTTATCATACTTTTGCCATTTATTAGTTAGTACACTCGATAAACATTTTTGCCAATGCTCCAGCAGCCGGCAAAAATGTTTATCACCCTATGTATCGCTCCGCACAACTGTGCGATCTCACTCATTGCATCTGTCTCATCATTTTTATTATCTGTTAATTCATTCATTCGTTCTGTATTTTTACCTTCATTCTCACTTTCAGTGCTGCTCTCACAGCTATCTGGTACTACCTCACAAATATCACTATTCATATCTTTCATATCACTATTTTCTACATTCTGACTTTCAACAACGATATCACTCCCACGACCTGAAACACACTTTAAATCCTCGCATTCCTTATACTTTCTGCACACATTCACTCCACTATCATTGTCTAACCAGACTCCAACCACTCTCCTCAAAGCATACATTTCACAAATGGTACACTGAATAAACTCCTTTACATTAAAATTTTTGGACAAAGATGACGATCTGGAACGCCATTGTATTCCTTCTTATCGGTGCTGTGTGCACGCTATTAATCTTATCTATCAGATTACTAATTGAAATAACTCAGAAAACACACAGATACGCTAAGATACAGAAAGTAAACAATGCTATGCAAGATTCAAGCAAATTTACCAATTATTACTTAAAATAATACTTATCTTTTCAGGAGCTCTCTACAAACACTACACACCATGTAGCCCTCTAGTGGCCAAATCGACTTATTGAATTGAATTGAACCGAATTGAATTATATTTAAGGTGTGTGTGTGTGTGTGAGTGAGAAAAAGGGTCATTATTTTGTATAGTTGTTTCCTGGATCTCCTTCTGCACACACACACACACACACAGCCAAGTAGCGTTAAATGCATGATAAAAGATTTTATTATGCAATTACAATGCAAAAGTTTGATCCATTTCAGTTGGTCGGGAGGTTTAAGATATAAATTTACATATGGTTTTGTAGTAATTTAGCCTTCAAAAAAAAATTTTTAGATCCCTATTTTTCCTTCCTTTTAACAAGAACATCATGAATAGTGTCCTTGTTAATAGGTATGCCGTTATTAAACATAACTTCACACAGGTTTCGCATATTAAGAGGCATATTAATATATAATTCTTAAACCATATTAGCAACTCTGAGGCTCAAAGATTTGCTCTGTGCATATTATTAGTATAGTCATTTTAACACTGAGAAAATGATTTCTGAATGAGAACAATTCAATTTCAAAATAACTGTATAAGATCTTCAAATATTATTTACAGTCTTTTGAACCTCTTGCATATTTTACTAACCTTTGCTTAATTAATTTTTGTATTTGATAAATTATATATATATATATATATATATAATGCTTTTTTTTAAAAACTTTATAGACTCTTCAAGAGGTAATATTTGCTCAGCAAACAATTATTAGCCAAACTAGTCAAGCTCTCAATCTCTGCCTAGCCACAACTGAATTTTCAAGTTCTATGGAACAAGTTGAAGGGGAAAGACTTCTTCTTATTGCAAGTGAGTCTACATATGGTATTTCTTTCATAGTTTTTTCTGATTCATATCCCAAAATTGGCAGAATAGTATATGAAATAATAAATTACTGGAAAAATAAATGAAGTCTAACACTACAAATGTAATACAATGGACCACATCCCAAAGAAATGAGATTTAACTGCAGATCTCAAAAATTCTCCCACAAAAAAAATAGTTTAAAAAAAACTCATAAAAAGCAAAAAAATCCAACTGTAAAAAACATCAAAAATCCAACAGAATCATAAACGACAGAAATCGAATCAAACAGCCCACAAACATTAATTCTAACCAAAAAAAAAAAAAAAAAAGTTTTTCCCATCCACTGCTTAAACAGCAATATAAACAATGCACCATCACCTACTGTCATCTAAACCAGAAGTACTATTCCTATCAGAACTTCAACTGGCAACCTCAACTGCCCAAACCACACATTAACAGCTCTTTCTGCCATAAGGGCAACACTTGTGCATTCATCAGAGCCGACATACCATGCCAGAGACTACAAATCCTTGAATTCCCAATGTTTTGCTCAAAATTTCTCTGTGAAACCAACCTGTTCTTTTCATATGCTCTCTCTCAATCACACTCCAAATGCCGTCAACCACTCTGGCTTCTTCAACTATCTCTCTAAATCTTGACTTTCTGCATTGAAATACCCTAGTATTGAGGTCATTGTCCACAATTCGCATTGGCTCCCCCTTCTCCAGTTTCACCAATTACCTATCTCAAATCATCAATTTTCCTACCAAAATACCTATCCCTCCAATTTGCCAACACACTTGACCTCTTCCTAACAAGCTCCCCTTCCAGGTATACCATGGTTGACAGTTCTACTCTTGGTAACTCAGACCACAACCTCATACAGGTTCTCTTTTGCCACAGAACAACCTTTATCCTCCAGCTCACAGTCTTGTCACCTTTCGCACTAAAAGAGTGCCAACTGGGAGGACCTCCATGACTTCTATTCCTCCTTCCATTGTCCAACTACTACTTCAATTCTTCTGATCCAAACACCTGCTCAGACTGAATAACAGAAATCATCCTCACAGGAATGAAGACTTTTATCCCTTATTCCATTCCAAATTCTCAGCAACCATTCAAGCTTTGGTTCTCAAAAAAGTGTGCTAATGATGTAAAAGAAAACCTCTGCTTACCATGCAAGACCTGGCAGTTGCAACTTCTGCCAACCCAGTTTTCCACCACTCTCACATCTGGATGGTATTGTAGCCACCTCACCTAAAGACAAGGCCAACTTATTGGCATCACTCTTCTGTTCCAATTTCTGCATTGATGACCTGGGAAAAGTTCCCTCCACTCAACCAAGAACAGCTTCCTTCGTGCTGCCCATACTCTTCTGACAAAAAAAATCCTAAGAATCCTTAATAACCTAGACACAAACAAGTCATTTTGTCCTGATGTTATCCCACCTATTATGTTAAAAATTGTGCCCCAGAACTAACACCTATCCTGTATCGCCTCTTCAATCTGTCATATTTAACAGTCATCTAACCTACACCATGGAAGCAGGTCCACATCCAGCCCATCCCAAAGGAAGGTGATAAAAGTCAACCAATGAACTACCATCCAATTGCTGTCACTTCTGTTCTCTCTAAAATTATGGAGAAGGTCATGAACAACCAACTCTTCGACCATCTACAGTCATACCGACTAATCAGTGACCAGCAATATGGATTCTGCCTCTTGCGATCTATAGCTGATCTTGCTTTCACCACCCACATCTTTGCTTCTTTGCTAAGCCATGGAGAAATTTGGGGAAACTCATGTTATTGCCCTCAGCATTTCAAAGGCATTTGATCGAGTTTGGCACAGGGGCCTACTTAACAAACTGTCATCCTATGGCCTGCCTTTCTCACTGCAACTGGATCGGTAACTTTCTCGCTGGTCTCTCACTAAGTGTCATGGTTGACAGTTTACTCTCCTCAGATTTTCCCACCAATGCAGGAGTACCCCAAGTTATGTTTTTTCACCCACTCTCTTCCTCTTGTATATAAATGACCTGCTCTCACAGACTTCCAATTCATAGTTTTGCCAATGATAGTACACTCCATTCCTCCTTTTCTTTTGACAAATCTTGTAGTTCTCAAGTATTAGAATCCTCAAGGTCGACCAGGAACCTGAATGCAAATTTCCTAGTTATATCAGAGTGGGGCAAGGACAACCTTGTAAACTTCAATGCCACCAAATCTCAGTCCTATCTGATCTTTTGCAAGAAAGAGCTCGGATTCCTCTCCTTTCCCTTTAATAATATTGAGGTATCCAAGCACAATCAGATTTCTCTTCTTGGGCTGACTTGCACCCCCTATCTTTCCTGGCACAACCACATTTCTACTATAGCTTCTGCAGCCACCAGAAAATATTTTTGCACCGAACACTACTTTATGCTAGTTCACAGCTGCTAACTATACAAATCCCAAATCCGCCCAGTCATGGAATATTGCTCCCATATTTGGGGTGATGCACCAAAATCCTCTCTAACATTGCTCGATTCTATCCAGAAGAGGACAATCTAGCTAATTTATGACCCCCTCTCTCACAGCCATGTACTTTCTGCCTTGTGCCTCTTCTACAGATACTTTCATGGACAGTGCTGTGTTGAATTGGCAACTATTATTCCCCCACTCTCCTCCAAAATTATTACAACAAGAGCCACTGTTAACCAATAACCTTTTTACAGCTCATCTTGAAACTCACTGATTCAACTTCATTTCCTCCTCTTTCATTCTATCTACTTCTGTCCTTTGGAACTGTCTCCCCCCCCCTCCAACTCTGCCCTCCCCAAAGATTATAACTCTTGGCTGTTGAAGAAAATGTGAAAAGATTCCTCCTTTTATTCCTTTTGTCCACACACAGCACTAGCTATAGGTCTTGTGGCCTTTTGTGTGTGGATATCAGGTATAAAATATAAAAAAATAATTTTAGGCTGACGACTCATACAACAGGTTTTTCGAGATCATTCTTATTTGTATTTTATGTGGCTACATAGAATGCAGAATCTGGGATAGTGCAAATGCAGAAGATACATCTTATTATTGAGGTGAACAGTATACATATGTATACTGTTGCTTTTGAATTGCTGCAATTCTGTGCTGCAGTGCAGAAGTCTATAATCAGTATAGCAAACTTGTAGGCACCACAAGAACACAATGAATTTATTTTAGCACTGCGTTATATCTATGAGGCTTTGGCTGTGACTTTTAGTTTGTTATAGTAGTGTTTGCTGTAGTGATAGGCAATTGTATAATTAAAAATATTTTTAATGGTGATTAGTTAATTAAATATAATTATTTTTAGAGATGTTCTGAACGATATTATTCCATTATTAACATCTCTTCACCAAAAGAAATGGTGCAGTAAAGTGAAGTTTAAAGCCTCTATTTTTCATTCAGCATTTCTGACTGGGAGGTTTCTCATGTTCTTCAAAGCAATTGTAATAAAGCTATTCAAATGTTATCTGGATCCATCATTAGGACTCAGAAACAAAACTTCAGGATGTACGATATCACCATCCTATCTCGAAGGCTAGAAAGTTCAAAAAAAGTTAACCTTCTTGTGGAAAGTGTATGCTGTCTTTTGAGACATCGAAGGTGTCATTCATCCATCTCATTTTTATCATAGAAAATTTGACTTTCATAATTTTTGATTCTATCAAAAATTATGAAATTTCATATGACTAAAACTGTATATAATAATTTTTTTTTCACATGATTGTAATTTATTATAACATAAATGTTAAAAAATTACCTTTTATAATTATTCATGTTTGCATGAAATGGTATTAGTACTTCTCCCAAACTTGATTTTTGGGAAACACTGCACTATACCCCCCCCCTCCCTCCCAAAAAAATGCAAGAGATTTATGTATGCACAGAAATATCTTGCTATACTATTAAAAGGGAATACTAAGTATAGTAAGGTCTTTGGGAGTCGGTGCCTTCAAG
This sequence comes from Typopeltis vanoorti, assembly GCF_054136105.1. Taxonomy (NCBI): domain Eukaryota; kingdom Metazoa; phylum Arthropoda; class Arachnida; order Uropygi; family Thelyphonidae; genus Typopeltis; species Typopeltis vanoorti. Next base: position 21,467,881 of record NC_143566.1, read on the forward strand.
ATCTTATCCTCTGTAAATTTTAGTTTCATCTTATTATTGTTGGCAGTTAGTTTACTGACTTTGCTGGTTTTTTAATACCAGCAAAGTCAGTAAACATTTGAAACATTTGAAAAAATATATCAAACAATGCCAAAAAAGATGGTGTGTTGACTCATTATCCCTAAAGATGTCCACTGTGTCATCTGTATATAATAATACTTTATTTTCCTTCATGATTGAGGGGATTGTTATGCCTTGCATAGCACACAAACTGTTGGCATCCTTTATCCAAAACAAATTCTAGAACCAACGCAAAAAAAAGTGACTTAGAGGGTATCGTTCTTTGGCTCTTTTTTTGTAGTCAGTAGAAGCCAGTTGCCCAAGATGTAAGTTTTATTAGCATAGGCTCCCTTTTTTTAAATACCTCCATCTGTCTGAGGATTTGGAATAACAAGGTGTATAAGACCATTCAAATGCTGGTGCTGGACTGAATTGGGAGATCTTGAAACAGAGTTCCAGGATCTCCTGAAGGTTTTTAAGGGGACTAATGTAATGTTCAGACTTGCATTTCTGGCAAGGTTTGGGCTGGAGATATGTCTAACTGTACAAAAGTTGAACATTTAACTTTTGGGAAGTTATTGCCTAGTGTGATACTCAACTCCTTAAGTGGCATGTTGGTCATGATGAGGGCAATGCCTGTGCATCTCGAGATAGTTCACTGTTACTCAAGTTACATGTGTAGAGGCTTAAGTGCTGTGAGGACATCATGTTGGAGGCTTAATGGATTTTTTACAACACTCAAAAAGAATTAAAATAGAATTTAATACTTACTATATTTCGTCCTAGTCACTAGGACATCTACGAGGATTACAAAAACAATTAATGTAACATATACACAAATAACAAACAATACTAAGCCCAACCACGTGGGTGACATTGAAGTCCTATCTAGGTAGAGACCCCTCTAAGGGCAGTAGTAGGTGGCCTGGAATGTAAGGTGGGAACTCTGGTGATGAGTGTTTCCCAAATCTTCAGAAGCTTAATGCAACCATATTTATTGAGATTTGGTTGGTTTTTGAGAGATGCTGCTGCTTCTAAGAAAAGTCTCTCTTTCTTGAATTTCCTGTGGTGGAGCATGGTGGTTTTCTTCCATGATAGCCATGTTTTGGACACCACCCAAAACATGGCTGACCATGTTTTGGGTGGTGTCCAAAACATGGTCAGCCAATCCTGAATGGCCATAGTTGTGTTTGAAGATGTAAGACCTGTGTTCCTCTAAACTCCAGGCAGAGAGAGAGGAGGGAGCTGATCTTTCGTAGAACGGATAAGGGTAGCAAGTTTGCTGTGGGGCTTATATGCTGTGTGTAGGTTGTACTGTTTTAGTATCTTGGCTATTTTTTCGGATGTGCCACGGATGTAGCGTATGGTGATGGCATTTTTAAAATCTTGTTGACGAGAAGGACAGGGAATGGGGGAGGAGTTGATTATTTTTTTGATACTGTGATCGCTGTAGCCATTGGAGAGGAAAGTACTGTGTATGTGGTTAAGCTCAGTAGTGAGGGCGGTTCACTACTGAGATTGTGGGCTCTCTTGGTAAGAGTTTTAATAATGCCATATTGTTGAGACGGGTGGTGGTGGGAGAGTTTGTGAATGTATCTGCCTGTGTGTGTGGGTTTTCTGTATATGGTGAAGGTAAGTGTATCATTAGGCAGGCGTGTGACTAAGGTGTCTAGGAAGGGTAAACAATTGTTCTTTTCCTTTAACATAGTGAACTGGATTCTTGGATGTAGACTATTGAGATGACTGAGGAAGGAGTCTAACGTGTCTGGGCCATGAGGCCAAATAGAGAACACATCATCTACATATCTTAGCCAGATAGAAGGTTTGAGTGGGGCTGAGTCTATGGCTCGTTTTTCGAAATCTTACATATAGAAATTGGCAGGGGGGTGAGAGGGGGGAACCCATGGCAGTTCCCTCCATCTGCTTGTAGATTTTGTTGTTCCAAGAGAAATACCCAGAGTTAATGGCAAAGGAAAAGAGATCTAAGATGTCAGAGGGAAAAACATTTTCTAAGAGAGATAAAGTGTCAATTAAGGGAATATTGGTAAACAAAGAGGAGATATCAAAGCTTACCAATATGTCTGTCTTATTCAAGGTTAAATTTTCTGTGAGGGCTTTAAAGTGGGTCAAGTTTTTTATATAGGAAGGTGACCTTCCGGTGAGGGGGATCAGAGAGTCGGCCAGCTGTTTAGATAGTCTATAGCAAGGTGCATTGGTGGCATCTACTATAGGCCTGAGTGGGGAATTGGGTTTGTGGATTTTTGGTAAACCGTATATTCGGGGGGGACGGGAGCGGAAAGGTTTAAGTTTTTTCGTGACTTCAGGGGGACCAGGAAGATACTTTTTTTTGAGTAAGATTTTTAGTTTCTTAACTTGTGTTTTTGTGGGGTCGTGTTCTAGCTGGATGTAGGTAGCACGATCGCAGAGGATAATGTTCATTTTACGATTGTATTCACTGGTATTAAGAACGACTGTGGCATTACCCTTATCCGCTCTGGTGATGACGATACTTTTTTCTTTACGTAGTTTCTCCTGAAACTACGTAAAGGCCACCCTGTATAGTAAATAATAATTAACATAAAATAATTTCTTCAAGATTATTGAAAATGATAATTGAAAATATTGTGAATTTCTGATATAAGCCAAAATAAAATTATCATTTTATTTTGGCTTATATCGGAAATTTACTAGATTTTAAAAAATAAAATTCTAACAAAAAAATTAGAAGATCCAGCTATTGCTGTAATTTTTTTCTCAATAAATGCACAATTACTGCTAATTAAAACTCATAAGCAGGTAAAGAATCTGTGATCAATTCATGATTAAAAAATTGTATAGGAGAGATGGGAAAATCTGTTAAGTCATTGTACTAAAGTTTATGGAAATTAGATCACCAAGATAATTTGTATTTTTTTTTATTATATTACTCTTATATTCATATTTCAAGTTTTACATTCACATATGTACAGATATTTTTTAAAATAATCAATTATTTTGCAGCCCAGAAAAGACAAGCAGCTCTTAATGAAATACAGAGACTGAAAACAGATGGAGCTCTGGGTGGTGATACTAATAGCGGAGAAGGTACTATTACAATTGATGATATTCGACTTCCACTAAAACGAGAATTTATGGCTGCAAGGCTAGAAGAAAAAATGGGTATGTTCTAGCCATTATCCAAAGTTTTGTGCTGTAGAGAATATTAATTCATTCACTTGTTACACCCTAGTATATTTGAAGTACTCATGTGAGTACTCATTACTCTAAGTATACACTCTAGTTGACTGACAAGAGAAGTACATTTTTAACCACTGTTTATGTTTTGATGAGGGAAAAATTACTCTCCAAAAAAATTAAAAATTAAACCAAATATATAATGGGTACTCTCCAAAACAATTAAAAAAAATAGTGATGCAGAACATTTGATTCATAAATAACTGTCAGAACTACTAGCATTCACTGTCAAGTTTTTCAAATAAAGAGTTTTCTGGTTGGCCGGTTCACCTTGAATTCTGATTACTCAAATTTCGAAGACTTGGCACTCAGGGTAGCCCCCTGAGTTTCAAAACATTTCCAAAAAACGTGACATTAAAAAGGCTTATCATTTTATATATATATATATAGGGTAGATTAATCTCCTATCAATAGTTTTCCTCCAAATTAGTCTGTTACTTGGCAGCACTCCAACATTGTCATATCTAACATTTTGTACTTCTAATGCACTTCTGGTTGAATCAATCTGCCTAGACCTTGGTCTTCCTCTGGGTTTCTTTCCTGCTGTCTTGGCATCAAACGCCTACTTTGCTAACCTCACCCATTCTTTTAGTGGCTATACCATGTTAGCTAGCTCTGCTCACACATTTCTCGAATGCTAACAGTGTCAGGGTCCTTTCTGATATGGTTCGCCCACCGTTTGTAGGTCTCTGATTGGCATCCTGCCAAGAATAGTCAATTCATGCTGAAGGGGAGAAAGAAATGAAGGATGTATGAATTGGTCGCCAACACGCGAAATCACATGCTTTATAGGTAAAATTTTCCTTCTGTTATACAAGCAACATAGTTAATTACAATAATCATAAAAGAGAAGTTAATTTTCCGGTCTGTAATAGTAAACAACTCATCCCACAATACGAACTGATTACCTTATTATCGGAATGGATTCTCCTTTTTCTGATATGCACAGAAGTGTCGAAGGATCTCTAATCGGTGGGCGAACTATATCTTCATTTTTAATATGAATTCTGCCACTGATGCCATATGTTCAGGCCATTAATTTTTCTAAAAATTCTGAAATCCATAATTTAAAACTGGTTTGAACACTATCTTGTATATTATTAGTTTAGTGTTTTAGCTAATTTGTCTCTTATTCCATGTAAATTTATTCATCTGGCTCCCCCACCATAGGCAAAAGAATAGCAAAATTTCTATTTCCAGATTTAACTTGCTATCTTCATTAAAATCTATGGCCTAAATAGTTAAAATATTTTACTTATTCTATAGGTTCTCCATTGAGAATGCAGCTTAAAGTTTCTGTGTTTCTTGCCGGTTTTCATAGTTTTGATCTTTTTATTGTTGATTTTCACGTCAAATTTGTTATAGCTGTTATACAATTTAGTTAACGAACCCTTTGGATTGGATGTGTTTAGGAGTACAACATTATCTGCATAAAGCAAAGAGCCAAGTTTGCTATCTCTGATTCTGATATCGGGTTTAATGTGCTTTCAGGTTTAATGGGCTTTCTTTAATTATGCAATCCATACAGATGATGAATAAGAGTGGAGATAATGTGCATCCTTGTCTTACCCCTGATTTTGCATCAAATCATCGTCCTGTATTTCCTTTAATTCTTTTTAACTTAAACAGACTATGTATTGCTCTGTATATTGTTCCATTTACTATTGTGTTATGAAACGCATTTCTCTAGATACTTTGTTGTATGTCTTTTCCAGATCTACAAGTAGAAGTGCTTGTTTTATTCCATTGATTTCTCAACTATTTGTTGTCAAGTGTGAAAATATGATCCTAACAAACTCTGTTTGGCTTGAACCCAGCTTGTTTTTCTTCAGGTTTCTTTTCCACAATTTTTCTTAACCACTTTTCAAGTATGTCTGCATAACTCTTACCTGGAACAGAGTAATTCCTCTGTAATTCTCACATTCAACTTTATTCACTTTTTTATAGATGAGAACTATGGTAGCTATACTCTGATCATCTTGAATTCAACCCTCTGAGATACTGAATTTTTCAGTGTAGGCACTGCAAAATTTTGATACTTATTTGAGATTTCTGATTGAATATCATCTACTCCAGCTATCTTTCCACACTTCAAGGTTTTGATTGCTTTTTCTACTTCAAGTGTCAGGTAACCAAAAAAGTTTGTGTGGTTTTTCATAATAAAAATTAAATAACTGCAGAAATTTTCATAAAATGTTTTATTCATTAAAATATGCACCTTCACAATTCTACAACTCTTTCCCAAGTTTATAAATTCTGCTTTTATGAAACATTTTATCTTTAGAAGTAATAAATCTAGCAACCTCTCCTTCAATCTCTGTTTTATTGTGGAACCGTATTTCGCATGTGATTGTCTAGCATCAAAAAAGAGTGATAAGTGCTTGGAGAAATGTCAGAATATGGAGGATGAGAGAGTATATCATTTCCTAAAGTACAAATCTTCGCACGGGTAAGCTTTGCAGTATGAGCACTTTCTTCTGATTAGCTAGTCCTGGCTGTTTCTGAAGTAACACATCCTGCACACATTCAAGTTGTGTCAAGTAGATCTCGGCTGTAATTGCTTAGCCTGCAGCGAGAAACTTGTAGTGGACGATATCAGCTTCAGTCCACCACATGCAAAGTATAGTCTTCTGGGGCAAAGCTGTGCCCTTGAAATGTGTAGTACTGGATTTTTTGGTGACAACTAATGATAAGTTCATTTTTGTTAAAGTATAAGATCCATTTTTCATCACAAGTGAGTAAGTAATCCAAAAACGGCTCATTTTTATGGCATGGAAGAAGTGAAGAACGAATTGATAGCCTTCGAAGTTTATTTTCATCTGATGATGCATGTGGGACCCATTTGCTTAGCATCCATGATTTTCCCAGTTGATGCAAGTGTAAACAAATTGTTTCACCACTCACGTTAAACATTTGTGAAAGTTATAGGTATTATTTCCTGGAAAATTCCCATGTTACTAATCTAAAATAAACTATTATTTTAATGACTAATATAGCCTACTTCCGAAGACGACCCCTGACTTTTTCCGTTAAATCCCTCCTCTTTCCCTCCCCAAAAAAATAAAAACATAATAATTTCTATCTTCAGATCCTTCTCTCACCCCTCCCCACCTCCCAAATGCTCTCTGCCCTCCCTTAATAATATTATACATATAAAAAAAACTTGGGGTTTTTTCAAATAATTATCCCACATTACTTTACTCCCACTCCCCCAAACCTCCCCACTTCCTTTAACGGTCTAACAGCAGTTAGACCATTAAAGGAAGTGGGGAGGCACATTGCTGGAATAAGGAGACAGAAAACAACATCCAAAAAGGTATGCCCAAATTTTCCTCCTATATTATTCTTCATATATTAATTTTATAACACTTCAGTAATGCCCTAAGTTTTGGGTAAAAAGCCAATGACATTGTAAAAAAAAGGGGTACTCCTAAATGAAAGTAGGCTGTATTAGCCATTAAAATAATATTTGTGAAAGCTCCTGACAATGTAAAATTATTTTCAACAGCAGCATATAATTCTTCATTATCAATAATGGAGGGTCTTCTTCATGAACATTGTACATCTTCAAGCGATTCATCACCAGAAACAAATTTTTTTAACCATTTCTGTGCAGTTCGTTCTGCTACCACATTTTTTCCAAATGCTACACATATCTTATGTTACACTTTTGAAGCCTTCAAACCGAGTTTAAATTCATAAAGCAAACAAGGCTTTACGAATTACACCAGGTTCAACTGATATTTTAAAAAGGTGTTCAGATTTATAGAAAAGGAGTACGCTAAGTTGGAGCGCACTGATTGATTGACGCCTATCTGTGCCTTATGACGCACATAAAAATTTACGTTCTGCAAATCACTACAAAATAAAACAAGTCATTGCAGCTAACTCTGCTGAAAACCATGTGAAACTTTTTTGGCTACCTGATATTGATATGTACTCCTGTTTGCATTCCTCTTGAAAATTTTCTACTATTGTTCTGTCACTGCTTGTTTCACTTACATCTTTCAAAGTAACTTCTAGATAGCCTTATCTAGGCTATCCTTGTCTTCAGTCTTCGTCACCTTTATCATTGATTCCTTTCACAGTACTCTTTCCTAAATTTATAAGCTTTTCTTCAATAGGCTCCAGAACGTTTTGCCACCTTCCTGATATTCTATATTCTTACTAGTCTTCCTACCATGACTTTTGTTTAGCTACTTTTGCACATAGTTTAACTCTTTTACATTTCTGTCTGTATTCTTTTAGGACATCTCCTTACCTGTTTGCTAGGAACTTTTCATGCTCTCATCTTTTCCAGGACTACTGCTTTAACATCTTGTGTCCACCATGAAGTTCTGAATCAACGTTTTCTTCAGAGTTTGACATAGAGACCAAAGTTTGGGTCTTGTTTTCATACTGTTTGTTTTTCTTTAACAATTTTTGTATAGTTGAGTCTACAGTTTACCTATAAATGCTGCTCAACTTTAATTATTTTTAAAAAGTTCTCACATACTGTTCTTTTCAATGCGATATTCATTGAAACTTAGAACTAAGTGATGGGCACGTCTAATTTGGAATCCTCTATACACTCTTGTATCCTGAACCAGCATGAATATATACCTATCAGCAATGATAGTGAGGCTTTTCTTATTTCTTGTCTTCTCTCCATGTGAACTTGTGCACATCTTTATGTTGAATCATAATAACTAGTATGCATTTCAAGCAGAAATACAGCAGATACTTACCATTATTATTAGCTTTGCTCTTTTCTTCAGATTTTCCCAACACATTCCTGTATGCTTGGTGGGATTCAATTCAAACAATTCCTGAACTATTTTTCTGATTTTATTTTTCAAATTCTAGAAAATCAGTCGACTACGGTTCTTCTGTCCATTTGGTGAATCTAGAATAAAAGTTGAATGACAGTTAAGCTACACTGAGATTTATTGCCATTTAATATACAAGTCAAATTTTTATATATAGTTGACCCTTGAACAATACGGGGGTTTAGAGGTGGTAACCCCCCCCCCCCACCGCATTGTTCAAAAATCCGCATATAACTTTGACTCCCCAAAAACTTAACTACATCCCCCCCCCCCCATCTGTAGGGTATACGTTCCAAGAACACCCTGTGGATAGTACCAAACCCTATATATACTATGGACAGAATATATCCTATATATGTTTTTACCTATACTTGCATACCTTGCAATAAAGTGTAATTTATAAATTGGACACAGTAAGAGATTAACAACAATAACTAATAATAAAATAGAACAATTATAACAACATATTGTAATAAAAGTTATCTGAATTTGAATGGCATCTTAGAAACCTCAGCATATGTTTTCTTATTATTATTTATTATGTTATGAAGTTGAACTTTCACCTTTTTCACTTAAAAGGAAACATTTTACGGCTTCTCTTTGGCACTTTAGCTGCACATAAGCTACTTACCGAACTTAACCAGCCATTCTTCTGTTCGCTATGCCTTCCTTCAGTAAAACAACTTCTGAACATAGGCAAACGTGTCGAAAATCTCGAACAGCACATCAATGCTTTAATATGTGCAGTCAGCTAAGCTAGATCAAATCGAAAACCAGCACAGTGCAAGCTCCACTCCGCCAGTGAAAGAACTTCGCGATCTAATCGCATCAATGGTAAACGACTTGATGGAGGCTGAACACAAAAAACTCAACACCATCATTCTGAACTTCCTGATGGAAAACAGAAAATCACTACAAGAGGACATCAAGAAACTAGCTGAAGAATGCAACATCAATCCCAAGAATATTGTCAGGCGCCATCGTTTCTGACCTATAAATAAAAGGAAGGACGGTACGAACTTTCTGCGCCTAGTAAAAGTGACTTGCGACATGCCGACAAGCACATCAAAAATAATAACAGCGATCAACAACAAGTTCAAAGACTCCTGCCCCCAATCATGTATATGTGCACAACCAGACTTATCATTTGCACAAAGAGAACGAAGATGCCAGCTTTGAAGACAACTCAAAGAAAAACGTCAAAATGGTGACAACAGTTGGACCATCAACTACAGACAAGATAAACTGGTGAAAAAACCAAGTGATGCCACTAGCAGCCACCATGGAGACCAGCAGGCAGGCACCGCATAGGAAATGTGCAAGACCCATGCGGTCCAACAAACGTCCCACAAAACCCTACACATCCCCTTCACTAACATCCATGGCCTAAACTCCAATCCGAATACTGTCCACTACCATCTACAGTCTACCAAACCCCACCTACTCTTCCTGGCAGAAACCCAAATCTCACCTCCCCCCAGCACCCCTTATCTCAACCTCCCTAACTACTCATTCTTCAACAACTTTCGCCCCAAGGGTGGTGTCTGCATATATATTCGCTCAGACATACCTTGCCAGAGAGCACCTAATCTAGAATCACCCAACTTTGACCTTCTTTGGTTGAAAATATCCCTTCCTCACTCAATTCAATTCATCTGTTGCCTCTATCGCTCCCCCAACACAACCAACCACCCTGAGCTCTTTAATTTCCTCTCCCTAAAAGTCGACTTTCTCCAATCCCACTTTCCCAACAGTGAAATCATCCTTCTAGGAGATTTTACTGTTGGGAAGAGTATTAAATCATAACTGCAACTTTAAGTTTGTTTACATTTCTCTCGACTGCAAATGGCACCATGTACATTCTCTAAGTGTTTGGGTGCATAAGTTTTGGTAAATTTTAACTTTTTTTAAAATAGATTTGTGTATATTTTATGGTAGTAAATGATTAAATAGATTAGTATCTACAGACATTTTATACATTCATGCCATATCTAATGTTTTCTTAATTTTTTTTGATATTTCTAAGCTATGCGGTTCGTCTGCAAGTTTTTTCAAATTATTGAAATCTCAAGATTTTTTTTATTTTAAATAAATATATTGGAAATCTCTAAAAGATTTCCAATATATTTATTTAAAATAAAAAAAAAAAACTCATTAAGTGGACCCGCACAGTTCAAACTCAGTCTTCAAGGGTCAACTATATTTTGCTACTACTATCTAGTCTTTATCAAAGCAACAGATAATAGTAAACAAATGAAATGAAATGAATATTAGTCAATAAAATATTTTTCCTACTAATGTAGGTGCTCTTTTAATTCACCCACCTCTTCATCGTTTAAAAAAAAAAATTTTTTTTTTTTGATTGACCTCAAAACTTATCCATAGTTTTGCTGAGGATGTTACTCATCATTCCTCATCTCATATGACAAACCTTGAAGTGCTCAAGCTTCTGACTTCAAGATCTACCATCATTGATCTTCATGCCATGCTTCACTTGGAGAGTGAATAACCTCATTCTCACTACATTCAAAACACATTTGTATTTTTGCAAAGAAGCAAGATCTCATAAGCCAAAATCAAGATCTCACTGACATCCTGTGTGCCTTTTCTAGCACATACATATCACTTATTATGTGATCCTTGGCATCCTTTTTTGTTCAAGACATAACTTTTCATCTTCTTAACAATGGAATGCTGCTTTCACATTTTGGCTAGTTCACCTTAAACTTCTCTAAAAATACTTGATGCTGTTCAGAATTGTCTACCCCTCTCTCTCACAGATGGTCAGTTCCCACGTTGTATCTTTTCTACAGATATTTCCATGAGTGCTGTTCAGCAGAAATGTCATCCATCTTGTCCCTCATTTCTGCTAAAACCAATAACGAGCAGCAGCTTCCCAACACCATTTACAATTGAATTGCTGACTCATTGAAATATCTGCAAGTTTAGTTGCTGGTTTCCTCTGGAAGTCATAACATAAGCCAATCATCTTTAGTTTCTTTCTGCCTTTTATCTCCTTTAACTTCCGGAGTTTTTATTTTCTTTCTACATAAAAGACTGTTCATTTTTTTTTTCATACTAATTGAAAACTCAAGTTGCCATATATTTTTTCCACATAACAATTGCTAACATTAAATGAAAGACTTCATAAATATCTGCTTTCAAGTTCCAAAAATCTTCTCATTTCTCTTAGCAATATATAGGATTCTTTTCACTCCACACGTGCTCTACTATGTGACACACTTCTGGTTTACATTTCAGTCATGAAGTGATAAAAGGAACCACTGTTATGTGTAATAGTTACAGCACTTTACTTGAAAATAGTAAATCTCATACACTTGACTTGAATAGTGAGAGAAAATATGTTTTTCATAACTTATATGCATTTAAAGTAAATTTCAGTTATCAATTTCAATAAATGAATTTTTTTATCGAATCAGTGCATTCATTTTGTTCAGTATTAAACTTATGTATATACATATTGCCTATTACATATGTTGTACATATTATTTAAAAAAATAATAATTGTAGTTTTCTCATAATTTCATTAACAAAATAAACTGGTCCTTATAAACACAAATTAAATTAAACAAATTAATTAAATTAGATTGGTACAATCTAATTAAACACTGTAGTAGATTTTGCATTTTATTTTTCCAATGCCTTGATTCCTTAAGTAGGTGCACATTTGTAATATAGTATTGTCCTAAGCTTATTTTCACATCTCAACATGAATTAGCTCACTGTAATTGAATGCTTGAAAATTGTACATAATCAGATTCTTTTATAATACTGTTATTTAAAAAAATAAAATTATCTTGCAAAGACGTCTTTGACTTGTCTTTACAAGATAAATGGTGCATGAGTGCATCGTGAAAAGTGGCTCCACTTTGTGTGCTACCTGCTTTCTTGTTTTTGTAAATTTTATTATTTATCTTCCCTGTTAAATTATTGCTTAAGGATAATTTATTTAAATCCACCCTTCATTATGTGAACAGTAAATGGAAGAAAACACAAACGTCTTGTGATGAGCTGTATTGTGGCACATTTTAAACCCACCTTAAAGAAAAGCTAGTTTCTGTTTAATTACATGCAATGTATATTGAGAATTAAAGAATGTATTACTTGGTTTTGTCAACATAACATTTTTTTTTTAACATCACCTATAACAATATTGATATAAAATAGACCAATAGCTAGAGCGAGTAACTTTTTTCTTCTGGCTGGTAGATTTAGGTTGTATTTCTGGAGCCATGTTTTGGAGGGGGATGTGTTTTTCATTATGTTGTCTCTACACAAATTGTTGCTGAATATAGTACATAGACTGTAAATGTATCTATACTGTATTTAGTGAGACAGTAAAACTACTTGTTTTTCTTGCTTATGCAATATAGTGTGTGTTGAAGATGGAATGTTTCCAGCTTTGCTTACATTCGAATGCTTCTGCCAATATGTAAGTATTAAATTACCCTGGGGTGCAGTGTTTTCACTCGTCCTGCCAGATGGTTAGAGTGGGGGTGAGAGGGTTCCCGATCGCCCTGACGTGTACCTGTTAAATGAAATTATCTGTATAGTTATCTGTACTGGCATATCACATCAACTCGCGTCTTTTGCATTACCTAATTACTATTAATGACAATTGCATTACAGTTGTCATTAATATGACAATTGTAGCTATTGTAAAAATTATTTCACATTCTGATAACTATTTTGTTTATAATTTCACAGTTTTGGAATAAAATTATGCGGATTCTTGTAATGGCTGGTAGGTATGATTAGTTGATAAGTAGCTTCATGTTATTATAAAAGAAGTATGGACATCATTTCTTAACAAAACTTGAGAACAAAATTACAAAAATTTGACTTGAAATGATATATTCATAAATTTAATAGTGAGGCTAACAAGATCAGAGCACTTTCATTCATTTCATATAGAATGCTTTTAATTTTAAAGCTTTTGCGAGTGTTTTTTGTATGAAATAACTTTCTTTTATTATTTTGTCATAATTAGTTCATAGAAAGGTATGAACTTCTTCAGTGATAACACATAACATGAATATTAATTAACATTTATACAAAAAATGCATTCATTGTATACCATATAGTTTAATACTTTTATTGCAATTCTTGCATGGAGAAACAGTATTTCAAATAAGTGGATGTCAGTGTTAAAATATATGTTTAATGAAAGATCACATAACTGAAGCTTTTCATGAATGCCATTTATTTGCTAAGCAAGAAATCATAGTCTATATGAAATAAACATGTGCTTTGTCTTTCATGCTTTGTTCTTTGATACTTGGTAGACTTTCAGTAAAATCGAGTATTTTAAAATAATAATAATAACGTATTTAATTTCAGGTGAAACTGTTCACTATTTCTTGTGTTTAATTCGTCATAGAGCCCAAGTGATATCTACTGAGATGTTGTCAACACAAGATGGTATCACAGCTGGTACCCTCTGTTTTACAAACCACATAATATTTCAAGAACTACAAAATGATTTCTCTGTTGCCTTTGAAGTTTATGCTTTAGTAAGTTTTTTAATGTGCTAATTCTTTTCTTATGTGAAAAAAAATTTCTCAAATAGTTGTGAAGATTCTTCAAAAAAAAAAAATGAAAATGTTGCATTTTCTGTGGTGATAGAACTCTAATTGAAAATACTAATTTTAGCTTTATTATCCTCTTCCTCCTGCCCATTTCGAGTTAAAACATTTGTTTTATTCTTTGTGTGACTTATGATAGAATACTGACATTTTTTTAAGTAATGTAATCACTATAATTATATTTCATAAAATTAAATTTATGAATCATTGTAATATTTGGTTAAAAGTTGGGCTCACTGATATGACATGGAAATGAGAAACAGAATTTCTTTTAACCATAAACTGTGTGTGGGGGTGGGGGATAGTCCAATTGTCTTCAGAGGTTGTATAGAAGGTGTAGGGTGTAGGCATCTAGTCTAAGTCAAGGTGGCAAGAATGAAAAAAAAAAAAAAAAAAAATCTTTGAGTTATTAAGATGTGAACTCACATGAAATAAAGATGAAACTGAGTCTTTTTTCAGACAAACAAATGAATAAGAAAAAGGACAGCAGTAATAATGGTAAAAACTTGGATTACATGAATATTTATTTTATATTGTTCCATCATAACAAAGTATATAAATTAAAGTGGATGGAGCACAAAAAAAACATGGTCCTATTGATTATAATACTTGAGACTAGCCCAGAAAATTTTGACAGATTCAGGCAAGCAATTACAAAGTTGTCTACTAAGATATAAAAGATGGGCCTCCTGGGATGATTTAAGAAGATAGCATTCAGGGAAAAAACATTAAAAAAAAAAAATTCCTACTAAGTCAGTCAGCATGAGGGAGTATGTTAAAATAAAAATGTAAATATTGCAACTAAGACTAGTTTTAACTTATGCATCTGAAACAAGATGCAGAAATAGTTGAACGTTACTAGAGAAATGTAAGCTCTTAAGAAAACTGTGAAAAAAAAGAAAATTGGATGAGATTAAAAATATGCCTTACAATCAGAAAATGAATGGATAGCCCACTGGAAAATGGAATGGCAAAAGCTTATCAACAAAATGCAAAAAGAAAGAATAATTACACAAACAGGAAGAATGGAAACCAATTTCTGTCGTTAGTCATTATGTTTGGAAAATGGTGTTAGTCATTACTAACATCGTGTTCAAAACATAAGGGTATGCACAATTCACATGGAGAGTGCTCACAAAATGGTGATATCTTCAGACAGATTCAGATATAAAATCACATGTAGGATTTGAAATAGGAAGTGATTATCATTTAGTTTGAACAGGGAAAAAAAAATTACTATCTTAGTGATGTCTACTCTTGGGTAAATTTTTGTTTGCACAATAATTTTTGATGCTTTTTGTAATCATTATATAATCAATCTGGTTCGAGATTTTATTATCTGAGATTGATCAAGTATGTATTCCTCTTTTTAGTTGTTTAAAGAAGGCATTTGTTATTATCAAATCATTTTTCTTGCACTTCAGTCATTCATATTTACCAAGTCTAATGTTTGCAATTACTGGATGATTTCTCTCTCTCTCTCCGGATTTGAAGATTTGCATTTAAATCATGGTGACAATCAAAATATCATCATTCATTTGATATGTACCATCACAAGGTAGATACATGTGTGGGATACTATTATAGTACTACATGATAAATTCACATTATTATAAACTTCTTATCAGCAGTTTTCCTCCCAATCATCATCAGATTCAAAATTATGTATCCTCAAGAGTTGTATAGGAAACTGTGATATTCCTACATGAAAAGTTTACATCATCGCTAACTTCTGGCAGTTTTACTCGAAATTAGTCTGTTAACTTTCAAGACCGTAGTATTGCCAGATCTTGTATTTGGATCTTCTATGGCACGTCTCACTGCATCATTCCACCTAGATTGATCTTTGTCAAAGTCTTTTTCTAGGCATCCTGACATCAAACACCTATTTTGTTACTCTTTACCATTTTGTTTAAGTGACTATATCATCCTCAGATTAACTCGTCTCACACATTCCTGAATGCTAAGAATGTTGAGTTCCTTTCTAATATTTCTTTAATTTTTACCTGGAACACTTGTATCAGTGATCAAACCTAACTATCAGATCCATAAGTTAAATTGGTTTAACCTCTTTATAGTTTCAGCCTTATATAGCTGAACATAATTCAGCTGGGCACACGCACATGTGCTAAAAATGCCATTTGTTCTCTCAGTTTTTTTGTTGCTTTTTTTTATATCACTTCCACATGTGATAGGCTTCAAAGCCTAAGGTGAAGAACAGAGTAATCAGTTACACTATCCATACATGTTACTAACATACTATTGGCTGATTAACCAACCTCTTGTGTATTGGTTAAACATTGAAAGGGGGGAGGAAAAAAACTGTTGATATTTCTCTTAAAGAGCTGGAGGTTGTACTCTTGGAAGAATACTCATGCTAGAAGTTTAATGGAGAAACTGCACTGGAAAAGGATTAAAAATAATATTTAATTCTTCTAATATTTTTTCTGTTACAGAGACATCATCAGGGAGTACAGTATGACACTTGTAATATACACACCCACACAACACAAAACTAAGTGAAACACATGGAACTAGAGTCCTAGCTAGGTGGGGGAGAATTCTGTGGACACCTGTTAGCGACCAAGGAAGTAAACTGTGATATAGAAGTATTAGTGTTTCCCATATTTTGGAAAGTACAGTTTTATGCAACCATATTGATTCCAGTTAAGCTGTTTTTTAAGAGCATCAAAAATTTTTAAAACAAAGTGTTTCTCTTCTAAATTTATTGCAATGGATCAGGGCAATCTTTTTCAAATTGATTCTTGGCCAACTAGGATGTAAACTGGGATGTTGAAGTATTACAAATGGAAAACACATTTACATATCATAACCAGATAGAAGGTTGGAGAGGGGCTGAGTCAAGAGCTGTTTTTTAAAATCTTCCATGAAACAATTGGCAGGGGGATGAGAAGGAGAACCCTTGGAGGTACCGTCTATCTATTTTTGAATTTTGTTCTTCCAAGAGAAATATCCAGAATGGATAGAAAAGGAAAGGAAAATAGATGTTTGATATCAAGAGGAAAAACTTTTAAAAGTAATAAGGTGTAATTTAAGGGAATGTTGGCAAACAGTGAGGTGATGTCAAAGCTCACTAGAATATCAGCATTATTAACAATTAATTTTCTATAAAACTTTTAAAATGGAAAGAGCTTTTTATGTATGATGAATTTTGGACGGTTGCATAAAACTTCCCAAAATATTATTATTATTATTATTATGTGACACCTCCAGGGAGTCCAAAGACTCATTGAGTGAGAGTGTGCCAACAGCATCTAACGATTAAATTCCCTTCCAACTACTAACCGTGCTCAACTTCCTTAACTTTTTTAGCAGAGGCTCTACCAATCAACCAACCTTTACTTTGAGATCTTAGTTTACATCCTAGGCTGCCAGAAGGTGTCCATATAGGCTCCCCCACCTAGCTAGGACTCTAGTTCTATGTGTGTGTCACTTATTTTTGTGTTGCCCCCCCTCTCTCTCTCTGTGTAACACACATTGTACTTCCTGATGATGTCTCTGTAACGGAGACAAAATATTGAAAAAAATTAAAGGTAATTTTTTTAATCCTTTCCTGGTGCTATTTCATTCCATTGAACTTCTAACATGAATTTCTCTTAGCACTTCAGCCTTAACACACAGATCTTGGAAGAATACTTCAGGGGGAAGGCTGTTCCATAGAATTGAGATAGATGGAATGAAAGACAACTGGGAGTAACTGGTTCAATGAGTAAGCAGTTCAACTGTAAAAGGATGTTGGGCATATGTTGCTGTAGGTTTAGCAGAAAAGAGGGACATGATGGATGCCAGTTTTGCTGAACAACATCCATGAAAATATCTTTAGAGGAGGCACAATGAAGAAACTGACAGTCTATGAGAAAGAACTATCAAAAACTTCCCCTAGACCTACCTGGTGTGTACCAGGTCCCTTGCAGCTGTAAATTGTCTTACTTTGGCCAAACAGGCAGGACAGCAAATATCAGAATCTCAGAACACAAGGATTACATCCGATTTCACCAGTACAGCCACTCTGGGCTTGCAGACCACACTCTGGATACTCGCCACAGAATAAGATGGAAGAAAGCCACAGTCATACACCGCAGCAAGTTCAAGTATGAAAGACTATTCATGGAATCGGCCTCAGCCCTTAGGAACATGCCAAACCTCAACAAATTTGGATGCATGAGACTGCCCCAAATTTGGGAAACAATTATCAGAAGAACTTCAGCCCAAAGGCCAAGAACCACCAATATAGCCCGCCAGGGGGCACCACCAGGACTTTAGGAAAACGTTAGCGTCCTAGCTTCAGTTCTCATTTGCCGTTATGTAGTACTTGTGTGCACATGTCTTTATATTAAGTTCCCAAGAAGATGGCAACGTGACGTTTGCCGAAATATCGGAAAGGATATATTAAAGTTTATTTAATTTATATTTCTAGTATACACTGTCAATTCCTTAAATATAAGTTATCATGTTTAACCAACGTATAAGCCTCTCCACAAGAATAATGATCATCCACGGAGATTCCTTCGCACGCAAGGCCCGCCATTACGGCAAACTGAAGCTTAAGTTATCCAGACAACTTAACCGTCTGGCATTCTTAAAACGCTGCCAGGATAATCAAGTTATCCCAAACTGTGTAAAATTTAAACACTGCTTCGTCTCACAGAAAGCTCTCCGTATCTACAACCGGGCAAGCCAAGCTTTACTTCGGGAGCAAATTACCGATACACGGGGTTCCCTAGCTGACATAAACAGAGCTATTTTAGCTCTAGAGAATGAGCTTTCACATACGCTTAATCATGAGCTTTGGTCAGTCCTACATGACGTCTCGTGTACAGCAGCTAATAAAGAATTTGATGTAGTTAACCTTTCTTCAGTTATCTTGAAGCCTGAAGCACTCAACACTCTATCACGTGGTCACAACTTCGCCATTGCTCTTAAAAAATTACCGGCAGAGGAATTAATGATCCAAATTGAACGCGGAATTTGCCAACTTCCAAGCTATATCGCCAACGATATTCGATTGGATGTAGCCTGTGTTCTCAAAAAAGCAAAACCTCCAAAATCCAACATATCTATTAGTGAATACAAGTCACTACAAGAATTGAAGAGAAACAAAGAAATAGTGATCACCAAAGCGGATAAGGGGAACGCCACTGTGGTACTCAACCTTAATGACTACACAGGTAAGCTCAAGGCTTTGCTATTAGATCGATCCACTTACCTCCCCATTAATTACAATCCCACCAACTGAGAAATTAGAAGACATAGGCTCCTTAAGAAGGTTACTTCTTGGCCTGTGGAGGTTACCAACAGACTAAAACCCTATAACGCTAGACCCCCCGCATATATGGGCTCCCTAAAATACATAAAGAAAATGTGCCATTACGTCCCATAGTGGATGGCATTGATTCCCCCACTTACAAACTAGCCAAGCATTTAGCCAACGCGCTCTCACACTATACTGGCAACACACCATCACACATAAAAAAACTCAGCCCACTTCAAAGCCAGTATTGAAAACCTTACACTGCAACATAATGACATAATGGTCAATTTTGATGTCTCCTCCCTATTCACGAATGTACCCCTCAAAGAAACCCTAGAGCTAATCCAAGCTAAATTTCCTCCTGATATCTCAGCCCTATTTCAGTTTACAATAAACTCAGGCTGTTTCGTTTGGCAGGAAAAATTCTACAAACAGATAGAGGGGACAGCCATGGGTTCACCACTTTCCGCACCCTTGGCCAACTTCTTTATGGAGACCTTTGAAGAAAAAGCCTTGAACTCAGCCCCACAAAAACCTACCATATGGCTTCGCTATGTTGATGATGTGTTTGCTATTTGGCCACATGGCCTGGATTCACTCCTCTCCTTCCTAACACACTTAAACAACCAACACCCTAGAATCAAGTTCACCCTGGAAAAAGAGGAAAACAATAACCTCCCCTTCCTAGACACACTAGTCACCCGCCAACCTGATGGAACCTTGTTTTTCTCAGTTTATAGAAAACCCACCAATACAGGCAGATACATTCACCAACAATCCCATCACCCCCCTCACAACAATATGGAGTTATTAAGACACTATTCAACAGGGCAAAAATAATATGTTCAAATGATCAAGCCCTAACCACTGAACTAAATCACATCCATGACACTTTCTCAGCCAATGGCTACCCCCCCCCCCCCCCCAAAAAAAAAAAAAAAAAAAAATCCAGAGAATAGTTATCCACAACCCACCACCCCCTCCCCTTCACAAAAAAGATTACTCTAAATCCATCACCATTCCCTACATCCGAGGCACCTCGGAAAAAATCAACAAAATCTTAAGAAAACACGACTTAACCACTTGTTATAGACCACATAGAAAATTGGCATCCCTTATCCGCTCCACTAAAGATCAACCACTTCCCCTAGACCTACCTGGTGTGTACCAGGTCCCTTGTAGCTGTAAATTGTCTTACTTTGGCCAAACAGGCAGGACAGCAAATATCAGAATCTCAGAACACAAGGATTACATCCGATTTCACCAGTACAGCCACTCTGGGCTTGCAGACCAAGCTCTGGATACTCGCCACAGAATAAGATGGAAGAAAGCCACAGTCATACACCGCAGCAAGTTCAAGTATGAAAGACTATTCATGGAATCAGCCTCAGCCCTTAGGAACATGCCAAACCTCAACAAATTTGGATGCATGAGACTGCCCCAAATTTGGGAAACAATTATCAGAACTTCAGCCCAAAGGCCAAGAACCACCAATATAGCCCGCCAGGGGGCACCACCAGGACTTTAGGAAAACGTTAGCGTCCTAGCTTCAGTTCTCATTTGCCGTTATGTAGTACTTGTGTGCATGTCTTTATATTAAGTTCCCAAGAAGATGGCAAAGTGACGTTTGCCGAAATATCGGAAAGGATATATTAAAGTTTATTTAATTTATATTTCTAGTATACACTGTCAATTCCTTAAATATAAGTTATCATGTTTAACCAACGTATAAGCCTCTCAACAAGAATATGATGTTTGTTGTATGAGTAGTGTGTGTAATCTGCAGAATCTATGAATATGGTTTGAGGTTGGTGCAAACATGTTTATGTACATGAGGAAGAAGATGGGTGAAATAACACAGCCCTGAGGAGCACTTACATTAATAGGAAAAATCTCAAGAGAATACACCTTTCACCATTAACTGTAGTGAATGACCTGAGCGAAAATTTGCAGATCCATTTACAAAGGGAGGGGGGGGGGAAGGCATGTTGGTATAGAGATCTGCTGTGAGCCTTGATGGTGAAATTCATATTGGTGGTCACTGATTAGGTGACAGTCCTCCATGTGTTTGAAGAAATTGACTTTTGATGACTTTCTCTATTACTTTAGATAACTCTGAGATGAGAGCGGGTTGATAATTTGCAGGGTGGATGCCAGCTGAGTATAATAGTGTAGATGATAAAAGAAGACACATTAGTTCAGGAGCTCCTGAATTAACACCTGTTCTTTATCTTTGGTATCTAGGTTTTTCAGATTTTTTTCTCTTTTTGGCAAAAGATCACAGGAGGCATGCAATGCAATATTCTAGATAAGGGAGGAGATAATTTGCCTTGCTCTTCAGTGCAGGGGTTAGATGAGAAGTATAAAGTTGACTTGAGGTCAGCAATACTGCTTTAGGATGATAAAGAAGTGGAAGCACAGATAGACAACACTTGTGCACAATTAATTTTTCAAAGGACAAGAAGGCATAACTTCCAGTGTTACAGGTGGTGAGTTTTTTATGTTTATCCCTTTCAAAGTCAGACCTAGCCTTGTTGATTATAGTTCTGCAAGTGTTGCAGCTTCAGTGTAAGTTGCGAATGAAGCTGGAGTTTTTGTCTCAAGCCACTTACAAGAAGGCCGGCCAGGTTAGCATACCTGCTCTCCAGTCAAAACAGGCCAAAGGTGTGAATCTCATCACAAGCATGGATGTGTGTCTTTACGTGGGAGATGAATTTCATTGTCTGGTTTAAGACCACTTCCTCACTTATTGGAGGGGCCTGAAGTGGCTTGAAAAAGTTCCATGTTTAGTCTCAACAGCAAGGTTTTCAGACTACATTAAAAAATTAAAAATACAAAATATATATATATAAATTTGATAAAAACAGAAAAAAAAAAAATCCTTTGCCCATCCATAGTACATAATGTAGTATGGGTTTGTAAATAACATTTCATAGGTGGGAGCAACATAAAATAATTTTTTGCACAAGCACACTTTTTTTGGGAACCTTAACTGGGAATTTTGAGCAAAGCGAGGAATGAAACCTTCATTTCAATATGGGTAACTTCAGCAACAAGATTACAAGTATTTGGATCTAAGAACAAAGTAATCTGATTACAGAAAGTGGGGATAAAATTATGGAGATCTTTCCATTTGTATGCAAGTGTATGAAGGGCTAAAAAGAGGGCATTCCACTAGAGATTAAACTTAGACGAGATTGTGATCAGAATTACAAAGAGGAGGAGTTACCTCACTAGTGTAGTTAGGAGAACTGGTGAATAAAAGATTGAGTGTTAGGTGAACAGAGAGGATTGCCAGGAAATTTACTTTACATCATTGCTTACAGTAAATGCCTCTGTTTCTCTTCCAGTTTCATTTGTACAGTTTTTTTAAAAAAAAAAAAGGGGAGGGGGTGCCAATTAGAGTTGTGGACATTAAAGTCAAGTCACTCAGAAAGATAACTTCAGTGTTGGTGAATTTGTATTGTAGGAAATCAAGCTTCAGGAATAAGTAGTCAAAGAAGTGGAATGATTTTTTGCATTGGGTGAATGGTGGACAGCAGATGAATGATATATAATGAGGCGAGGAAGTTTTAGACCATAGAAGATAAAAAAAAAAAAAAAAAAAGAGAGAGAGAGAGAGAGAAAATTCAAGATTATACATCATCTGGCAAGGAATATCAGCAGTATGCACAAAAGCAAAAAGTACCACCCTTGTTGCAGAATAAATTATACAGAGTGTAGTTTGAGTATCATACATGGTGTAGTTTGGACATTTAAGATGGACATTGGTTGTGGCAGAGTTTTGGGATTCGGTCAAAAACAGATCAGGTTTCAATGCCTGCAGATGATGATACACATAATTTGGGTTGGTGTTTATACCACATATGTGGACAAAATGTTTTTGTAAGTTTTTGGATTTAATTTTTTGGGGGGAAGAGGGGAGGTTGTGATTTTTGTGTCTCAGCTGCAGTGACTTTATATTTATTTAGGTTTACTGTCACATCAGTGATTATTTTAATTATGGCAGTATAGATTGGAATGAAGAGATAGTATTTGGGAATAAGGAAAATGAATTTCTTGAGTTCTTGATACAACTATCTTAGGTAATATGTAAAAAAGAGCACACGAGGATTGAGAGATTTAGATCCGATCATTTCATCACAGGATATGATTGTGAGTGGGGTTTCACACTTCCTTCCAGTTGGTGAGAGAGTGATCGTGAAGTGATCACCTTGGTTGTGGTAAGTTATGTGAAGACTTCTGTGAGGAAATATGTGGAATTACAAGGTTGGTGATAATGAAAATTTAGGAGATAGCTTAGATCTATAGCATGGAGTGAGGTGTTAAGGGTGAGAGAGAAATGCCATGTAGGAACTGACCAAAAGATATTTAACAACATCGATGTGCGAATGTATTCCAAAGGTATGAAAATAGTGGGTCTCAACACACTAACAGGTTGATAACTAACTTGCTATCAACCTGATAGTGACAATGTACAGTGAGCAGGAAGCCACAGTATGAACAGGTGTTGGATTAACTAATTGGCTTCAGGTTAGAAAGGGAGTTAGGCAAGAATGCCTACTTTCTCCTCACCTGTTTAGTATCTATGCTGAGGACATCATGCATGTAGCATTGGATGAGCTTAAGACAGGAATTAAGATAAGTGGTAGATTCTTCACACTTCAATTTATCAGTAATTGAAGGTACACTGATGATACAGTTCATCTTTCTAATGACAAGGAAGAGTTCTAAGACAAATTCTTGACAAAGTTAACAAGCTCTGTAAGAACAGAGGACTTCAGCTCAATCCTTGCAAGACAAAGATTGTTGTTCTCAAAGGAAATATAGACAGTGAAGCTCCTGAGAAACAAGTGTACCTTGATGAAGAAAGAATTGAGGAAGTCAGCAAGTTTTGAGTACCTCATTATTTTGAGATATTTGAGATCCATTATTAATGTGAAGAATTGCTGTTCAGAAGACATCAGACAAAGATTAGGCATAGATAGCTGTATTTGAGATGTGGTATTACAGAAGGCTGTTGAGGATATCATATACTAAAAGGTGGACATATGAATGAATAGGTTCTAGAAAGGATCAGCAGAACTTTAAAGGCTTCTTTTGCTTTTTTTTTGAGCACATCATGAAGTACTTGCAGATAGCTTCACCACATCTTCTCACTCTGTCTCTAGTTTCTGATCAACTCCCATTCCTCCCATTATGTTTATATTCACTGTCTTTTCCATTAAATTATCAAATCTTCTGGTTTTAATTATCCATAAGAACCTATTCATGATTTTCTAGTCGACTCAGTCCAACAACAATCTTTCCCGTGGTTTTATTTAAATTACGTTCATACACTATGTTATTGGAGTTCATTTTACAGTTCTCATTTTTGGTATTTTCTTCATAGCTATATACAGCAGTTTGTTGTTTCACTTTCTTTGCATGACTGAAGCTATTAATTTGTGAACCATTGATGTTCAGTTGAGAAACGAGATGTTGAGGCCCTAATCTCTTCCATCTTGTAATAATATCATATAATTATAATAACTGTAATCATGTATGTTGGTTCCTACATTTGATTCCTAACATTATTTATTTTAACTCTTAACCTCCCTACTTGCTGCAGTGAATGAAATAGTGAGACTAAATTGTACTTCTTATCCGTGTTATTCAATGGGTGTTATAGAATCATATCTAGATTTAGCTGAACGTCTATAGACATCATGGCCAGTTAGGATGTTAAGTCAGTAGTACTGATAAGAGCTGCTTCTCTCTATCAGGATTTCACCAAGTTAGCCAGATTTTTAGGATTCCTACAAAGCTGTCATTGCAGATTGGTGCCCATGCTGCCATGGGCACTCTTTAATTGAATTGAAAGTGAAGTCTCTACCATACCTCACCCAGGCATTTCCATAATTCTCTGCCCTCCCCCCTCTCACAATATTAGCCTGTAGATATTTGTGAACAGGATTTAAATTCCAGTTGGTGAGTTTGAACGTAAGTCAACAGTTAATATGGATTGATGTTTTGATGTAAAATCAAGGTATGAAGAGGATACATCCTACTGTTATCTCACTTATTATATATCTCCACAGTTACTCATCATCATCTACAATCTACTCTAACTATAGAGAACTTGTAGAGACCACAGGAGTTGTTTGTTATTATGGATAGTTTACTGTAGTTAGCGTATAATACATTTCTGTTAGCACCTTGAGTAGGCTAAGGATTAGCTAATCTTGGAAACCTTGCTCTAGAGATCAAATGTAATTATATCAACCCACTTCAGGTCTTCAATAATAAGATTAATGGTCTCATTGTGGATAATGAAATTTGTCTACCACCTAAACCAGTCACACAACAATTCCACCACCACTTATTGTTTCATTCTTCATCATCATCAAATTCCTGCCATGTACCCTCAAGGGGTGTACAGGATATGACAGTACTACATGAAAAAATTACATCATTACTAACTTCCTATCTACAATTTTCCTCCAAATCAGTCTGTTACTTGTCAAGACTCCAACATTATCAGATCTTATATTTCTATCGTCTAAGGCACTTTGTACCGTATCAATCCACCTATATCTTGGTCTTCCTCTGGGTCGTTTTCCTGCCAACCTGGCAGAGAACACTTGTTTTGCTAATCTTTCCTCTCCCATTCTATTTAAGTGACCATACCATCTGAGATTAGCTCTGCTAACGCATTCCTGGATGCTGACAATGTCAAGTTCTTTCCTAATGTCCTCATTTTTAATATGATATTGCCATTGATGCCATCTGTTCACGCCTCTAATCTTTCTCAGGACTCTCATATCTGCGGTCTCTAGTCATTGGTCAAGTGTTTTACTTCTGACCCAGCTCTCAGATCCATAAGTTAAAATTGGTTTGAACACAGTCTTGTATACAGCTAATTTAGTGTTCCGACTAATTTCTTTCTTATTCCATATGAATTTATTCAATTGACTTCCCACGATACCAGCTTTGCTGATTCTGTTGTCTATTTCTATATTTAGTTTACCATCTTCAGTAAAAATTGTGCCTAAGTAGCTGAAATGTTTTACTTGTTCCACAGGTTCTCCATTCACAACACAGTTGACATTTTCAATGATTCTGCCTATTTTCATTGTCTTTGTCTTTTTATTGCTGACCTTCATACCATATCTATTACAACCGCTATTCAATTTAGTCAGAGAATCCTGCAGACCTGTAGCGGACCTATTCAGAAGTACAACATCATCCGCATAAAGCAAAGAGCTGACATTAACATCTCCAATTTTGATATCAGGTTTAATACCACTTCCCTTCACAATGCGATCCATATAGATAATGAATAACAGAGGGGATAATGCACATCCTTGTCCCACACCAGATCCAACATCAAACCATCCTCCTGTACCTCCTTCAATTCTAACTGCTGACTTACAACTCAAATAAAGACTAAGTATTGCTTGATATAATGCCCCATTGACACCATATAACTGCAGCGTATTGAATAGCTTCTCTCTTGGCACCTTGTCATATGCCTTTTCCAAATCGACAAAACTTAAATACAGATCTTTGTTATATTCCCATGCTTTCTCGACTATTTGTCGTAAAATGAAGATCTGATCCTGACAGCCTCTATTTGGCCTAAATCCAGCTTGTTCTCCACCAAGCTTTTCTTCCACAATTCTTCTCAACCGTTTCTCAAGTATACTTGCATAGATCTTGCCAGGAACACTCAGTAGGGAAATACCTCTGTAATTCTCACATTCAGTTTTATTTCCCTTTTTATATATGGGTACTATGAGAGCTCTACTCCAATCATCGGGAATTCGTCCCTCTGTCCAGGCTTTCTGAACTATGCAGTGCAGCCACTGTAAGACTTTTATACCACCATACTTCAGCATTTCTGGTCGAATATCATCTACTCCTGCTGCCTTTCCACATTTCAAGCCTTTGATGGCTTTTTCTACTTCAAGTATGGATATGTATTCCTGACTGCATGCCTGGTCAGTGTTTTTTATCACTGTGCTGTCATCACTGCTTGTTTCATTTAGCAGTTTTTCAAAGTAATTACTCCATACTTCAAGGATATCTTTTTCTCCTGTTTTCATTTCACCTTTATCATCTCTAATTCCTTTTACAGCACTCTTTCCTCCATTCCTAA
The DNA here is from genome assembly GCF_054136105.1 of Typopeltis vanoorti. Taxonomy (NCBI): domain Eukaryota; kingdom Metazoa; phylum Arthropoda; class Arachnida; order Uropygi; family Thelyphonidae; genus Typopeltis; species Typopeltis vanoorti. Next base: position 21,494,980 of record NC_143566.1, read on the forward strand.
GCTTCTTCAACAACTTCCAGAATATTTTGCCACCTTCTTGATATTTATTTTCTATATTCTTGCCAAAGTCCTCCCATGACTTTTGTTTAGCTAGTTTTACACACTGTTTAGCTTTCTTACATTTGTCTCTGTATTCTGTAAGAGTAAAAGCTGACTTATTTGCCAGGAACTTTTGATATGCTTTCTTCTTTTCCTTCACTGCCTCTTTAACTTCCTGTGTCCACCAGGGAGTTCTGATTTTTTTATCTTTGCACACAACCTCACCACATGCCTCTCTGGCAGAATCAATCAATGTTTCCTTCAGAGTTTGCCACTGAATCTCCAAGGTTTGATTCCTGTTCTCAAACTCTTTCATTTTCTTTTCAATAATATTTCTGTATTTTAGTCTACAGTTTACATCTGAGAGCTGCTCAACTTTTATTCGCTTTAAAACTTTCTTACATGTTATTCTTTTCAATATGAAATTCAATTTTATCCTGCTCAAGACTAAATAGTGATCACTTCCAATTTCAAATCCTCTGTACACTTTGGTGTCCTGCACCAGGGAGAAAACATCACTATCAACAATAACATAGTCAATGAGACTTTTCTTATTCCTAGCCTCTTCTCTCCATGTGAATTTGTGCACATTTCTATGTTGGAACATGGTGTTAGTAATAACCAGTCCATGTCCTGAGCAGAAATCCAACAGATATTTGCCATTATTATTAGCTTTGCTCTTTTCTCCAAATTTTCCCAAAATATTTTTGTATGTCTCACAATCATTTCCTACTCTACTATTTAGATCCCCAACAAGGACCAACTTTTCCTTTTTCGTTGTGTCAGTTGCTTTTTCTAAAGCCTCAAAAAATTCCTCCACTTCTACCTTAGTAGAACCTTCTGTGGGACCATAGGCACAAATAAGTCTCATTGTCCAGTTCCCCATTCTCATATTTGCCCACATTACTCTACTTGAGACTGACTGCCATTCAAGAAGATTAGCCTCGTATTTTGTGTTGAATACTATGGCTACTCCTTCTTTTCCTTGATTGTTATTGCCTGAATATAACATTTTGTATTTATTGCTCAGAAAGATCTCACCAGTTTTGGTCTTTTTTGTTTCAGTCACCCCTATTATGTCGATCTGGTACTTATCTAATTCCTCAGCTAGCTCCATTTCTTTGCCATTCAGGCTTCTTACGTTGATAGTACCGATCTTTAACTCTGGTGATGTTGAGTTGGGGTTTGTTTTCAGATTTGTTCCAGTAGCTGACTTTTCGCTGTTCGCCCTGGTTCCCTGGCGAAAACAACGGGGGCCTTGTTTAACCGGGCGACGCCCCAGCCGGCATGAAATTTTGTCATGTTGTACCATCATTTTTTATTTTAGTTTAACCAATAAGAATACAATTTGGTCGGCTAAATCCCAAATTGCCAGCCCATCCTCATTTGTTCAGTATCAAAGTAGATACCCAACAGGGTGCACCACGAGAAGGTGAGGATTGGACATTAGGTCAGAAGCCCTGGTCGGTTCTCCGCATTCCTTTAAAGGCTATGTGGAGGTCTCCTCTCAGTTATACAGCTTTGACCCTTAAGCACCCCCTGTTTCATTCTTAGATCCACTAACTGCTCAGCCAAATAAGCCAGCAATAGATCACATATATATTGCATTAAGAAAGAAAGTGATATTAAACCTGATATTGAAATTGGAGATATTCAACTTAGCTTTTTGACTTTATGTTGATGTTATATACCCAATAAATCTAGTCTAAGTCTTCAGGACTTTAAGTGAATAGAATAATTGCCATAACTAGATTAGTATGAAGATAAACAATGAAAATATGCAGGAATATGAAAAACACCATCTTCAATCTCAGTGGATAACTTGTAGAAGTATTAAAATACTTATTCCAAAGGTTATGTAATACAGTTTTTTAGTGAAGTTTGTAAATAAATATAGAAATAGATAATAGAATAAAAAGTTGGTATGGTGAGAAGCCATTTGAATAAATTTATATGAAATAAGAGAAATTATCTACAATATCAAAGTACATTTTTAACAATTTTAACTTACTCGTGTGAACATTGAGTTAAAAATAAAATAGATAATCAGATATTAGAGACAACAGAAAAGAGTTCTGAGGACAATTAGTGGAGTGAACAGATGGCATCAGTGGTATAATCATGTTAAAAATGAATATATTAGACCTAACATTGTTAGCATTGAAGAATGTGTGAGCAGAGCTAATCCAATGTGTAATCCTATCACATTCTAAGTAAGCATAGTTACTTTGTTGTGTCCCAATTTATGATTATTATTCTATCTAGTGAAATTCTGCTTATCTATATTCAACTTTTATCTATGTACGAGATATCACCCCAAAATACAAATATTTAAGCTATTTCTCCCCTTAGTCTCCCTAATATTTATATTATGCTGCGCCTTTTGGGACATATAGTTTGAGATATTAAATACAAAAACAAGGAGCAATTACTAAAATATGTCTGAATGTGTAACAATATTGCAGTCGTGACACTTTATCTCGTTTTTTAACACATTAATTTCCCGCATGAATAGGTTCATACGTTTTTCAAGTGGTGCATTGGGCAGCAATTTCAGGCAACTGTTTTATCAATGAACAAAGGTTTATTAAACTCATTAGCATGGTACAATTCAATTTCTAATATAATTCAATTCAATTCTAAGAAAATATTTACAAAATAACATTAGCTAATCACAAGTATTTGGCTGAGATCCTATATGGGTATTACGATCATGCCGCCATAACAAATTCAACACATAAAATCATCTGTATAATCCCAGATCTAATTAACACCTTAGTTAACCCTATATTAGTCTGAATATATGCTGTAGCACATGGACATATATGATCAATTCACTCTATTTAACTATCCAAAACTATGTAGATTAACTTATCCTTTCACTGTAACACATAACTTTGACATTTAAACTTTCCTATACGTTACAATACACATGCATAATTCTCAGGACATGTAATTACTTATATAATATTAACAGGCACACTTTCATTGTAATTAGTCATGTACTAAAGTCCTAGTATAAATTTCCTTAGTCTCTTCAACAGTTCAATAATAGAATAATGATTACAATTACAGACGATTTTCAGTTAACACGAGATTTTTACAGTACCTTTTCTCTTGAGTTTTCTATATTGGCCTCTACCTTTTTCCTATTGTACTATCCTGCTATGATCTCTCCTATAATCTGTCACTCCTAAGTTCTTTTGGCAATAAACTGTGCTTACGCGATCTTAACCTTTCGTACTTGAATTAAGGACACTTTTAGAATCATCTATACAATGGCTGTGAAACTCGCCACGTGGACACTGACTTCTTTACAGATTTCCTTTTTTCGTAGTTGTCACTGGATGATGAAACACATAGATAATACCTTCTTTCCTTTAGCTAAGTGGCATTCCTCGTTTCTTACCATAGGAAATATGGAATCGAAATCCCGCTCACTTTTTGTTTCCTTGTTGTGACAACGGAGATTAACTCCAATCCCGCCATTCAGGAAAACCACGTGAAACCTATATGAAGGAGCTCGTGAAGAAACTATCTGGGAAAAAGCCTTTGTGTGTGTGTGGGGGGGGGGGGTTTCTAACCCTTTTATACCTTGACACCTAACGGCACCTTCTTTAATTTCTTTTCTCCTCTCCTTACTTGATTCGACTTCACCAACCAATTAGGGTGTCGTTTTTCTGCTAAACATCCTTTGGTCGGCGAGCCCGTGACGACGTCTCAATTAGGGAATTGACCCTGAGCAATAGTCTATTGTTTATTATTTTTGCTAGCCTCTAAATTAATTCCCTTTCCAAATTTTTAAGAATTTACTTAATATTTTAATCTCTAGCCTCTCACAATTTCTTATGACTAATCCTTTCTGTCTTACTTAGCTAATTTTTATTTTATTTTTTTATCACAAGACTTATATATTCCTTCTTTTATTAGTTAGTTCAACAAACACTTTTTTTTTTGTTATGTATTTTACTTTGATGCAAGAATATCTTTCTTTCTTTTAAATAATTCATCTATTAGCTTTTATACAGGGGTTTTATTTTATTTTCTCTTCATGTTACACCATGATAACTGGGAATTCTACATTCTTAAGGTATCAGGGTGTAACAACTTAGATTGTGATAGAAAAGCTTAGCAAAACAGGTGTTGGGTGCCCGAGCAAGACAGAAAGGATTACAGACACTGCATGTTTCTTATGCAGTGTCTGTATACCAGTTTCTACTATGGCTAATGGCAGTTCTTGATTTCCACACTAACTTTCCTTTTTTGTAGTCAATGATCAAACCATCATCACCATTTTAGCATTTTTCTTCTGATTTTCATAGTTGATGTCCTTGTTTTATATGAGCAAAGGTTAGGTCAGGCCAAGCTCATATGCATGCAGAGGCACATGCTGGTCTTGAAATTCACGCTTGCTCTTGTTATCATTCAGGGAATGAGAGGTGTGATTGAAGTCTGATTAGCGGAATAATGAATTGCTGACCATTTAAAACTATGTACAGGTAACCCTCATATAACACGGATGTTAGGTTCCGCAGAAATGCCGCATTATATAAATCGGGTTATGCGAGTCTCAGATCACATAGAAAAAGTAGGGTTATGTTCAGAAATCGTTTTTTTTTTTTTTTTTAATTATATAAACAACAATGACATATCCAACAAAAAAAATATATTTTTATTCAATTCAGGTAATTCATGTAAGTTAAGAAAACATAAACTATGAAACAAATACATAGTATAAAAATTACAAATTGTACTTAAACTTCATTGCACATAATGCATAAATGTTTTAGGCAAAATAAAATAGTGCATGTTTTAATCTTTCATAGCACGAGGATTTGAGGATTGGTTAATAAACACTGGTTTTGTCATGTAATCACCTGATGAATTACTACAAAACAGTAGAGTAATTCTATCTTTAGAAACTTGGAATCCAGGAGCTGATCTTTCATTTTTCGAAATATAGGTGCGGTTTTGCAGTTTTTTTCCAATATAACCCAGATTCATCCGCATTGAACATCTGGTCTGCACTATAAATGTTTATAAATTTTGAGAGTTTTTTTGTTTAATAAGATTTCCATCCATAGGAATTTTCTTTTGAGGTGCAATCTTCTATCGAAATCTTTAGAGATTTCTCCATTTTTTCAATATCGCGTACACGAGCAATGAGCTTTGCACTTATCGTTGACCCAGCAATAAACACTTTCTCGAATTTTATGTTCATTTTGTTTGGTTATTCAAATTGTTGATTCATTTAAATTCAAAGTCCCTGCAAAAACTCCTGGTTTTTCTCCATTTTTCAACTGATCCAATATTTTGAATATTTTTCTTCGAGAGAAATTAATTTTAAAAATGAGACTTTTTGTGGTTATGAGACCATCGGTACTTTATTAATATAATCTTGCCTAATAGTTTCGTTAGCGACTGTCTAGCTTTGTCAAGGCTGAACAGTGCACACAAAAAAATATGAGAGAATACAGAAACGTTGCTAACTGTTAGGTAGTTAAGTTTGAAACTATGCGTGCATGTGTTGAGAAGCTTCAGTCAGTATCATGGATACATGTTATATGCACACGTGTTACATGATTTTTTGCATATTGTAGTTCCGTTAAACTGAGTGAGTTTATTAAGTTTTTCCATATATCTTTCAGTATAGCACCCTGATTTCTGTTGAGGTTGTTACCGGTTCTTAATACCACTGCCACTTCCTTCAAAATTCTGTAACCGTAATCATCATCCAAATACGGCATAGAGCTATTTTCCCAGTCAATTGCATGGTCGGAAGTTGCAAAGTGATATTACTAAGCCTGAGGGGACTGTCCTGTTATGATTAACATCCCCAACTTGGTCCTTCTGACTGATTTCCAGGCTTCTTGAAGTTTGTCCAATATATGAAAGGTTGTATGTTCATGGAATTCTATAAACACCTGGATATTTGAAAAATGGTACACTGTCTTTAAGAGATCTTAATACTTGTCTGATGGTAGTGGTAGGCTTAAATACCACTCTGATGTTATGAGATTTTAACATTCTCGCTAATCTTGAAGAAGAGACTGAATCTACATATGGGATGACTACTGTTGAAGCGTACTGGGGTGACTGTTCCTTGTTGTTGGAGGTTGTCTTTATACAGGAACTTGTTGATGATGTTTGTAGGAAAACCATTCTGCGATAGTGTTATAGCAATTTGAGAAAGTTCTGTCTGTACCTCTTCTTTGTCTGAAATAAACTTTTTGGCTCTGTGCCATAACGTGTGAATGATGCTATGTTTTTTTTTTTTGATCTATGATGGTTGGAAGAATAATGTAAATAACGTCCAGTATTTGTAGGATTTCTGTATATAGAAAGTTTAACATTATTCTCCTGCCTTTTCCCTGGTATGTCTAGGAAGGGGAGTTGTCTGTTTTTTTTTCAACTTCTAGAGTAAATTTAATCTTGTTGTGAAGAGAGTTTATTCTCTCTAAAAACACCTGTGGGTTTTCCATGTTTTCATTCTAAACGATGAAAATATCATCAACATATCTCCATCATATCGATGATTTAGGTGTAATTTTGGTAAAAATTTCATTTTCCAACTTTTTCATGAATAGGTCTGCACAAGGTGGTTACAGTGGGCTACCATTGCTTGGCTTTTCAGTTGTTGGTAAACTGTGTTGTTTACTTTGAAGAAATTTGATTTAAGGCACTGATTGAACAACTGTGTAATGTCTGTAGTGTACCATTTTTCAAATATCCAGGTGTTTATAGAATTCCATGTACGTGCGGCCTTTCATATATTGGGCAAACTTCAAGAAGCCTGGAAATCAGACAAAAGGAGCATGTTGGGGATGTCAATCACAACAGGACAGTCTCCTCAGGCTTAGCACATCACTTTGCAACTTCCGACCATGTAATTGTCTGGGAAAATTGCTCTATGCTGTATTTGGATGATGATTACGGTTACAGAATTTTCAAGAAAGCGGCAGTGGTATTAAGAACCGGTAACAACCTTAACAGAAATCAGGGTGCCATACGGAAAGATATATGGAAAAACTTAATCAACTTACTCAGTTTAACGGAGCTACAATATGCGCAAAAATCATGTAACATGTGTGCATACTACACGTATCCGTGATACTGGCTGAATCTTCTCGACACGTGCACGCATTGTCACACATAGTTTCAAACTTAACTGCGTAACAGTTAGCAATGTTTCTGTATTCTCTCATATTTTTTTGTGTGTGTAGCGTTCAGCCTGACAAAGCTAGGCGGTCGTTATCGAAACTGGTAGGCATGATTATATTAATAAAGTACCATCGGTACTTTATATATATATTAATAAAGTCTCATCACAAATGGACATATTTTATGACCAAATATGTATAATTTAAATAGACAGATGAAACACAAAGTACGCTGCCTCGAAAAAGAGAAATGCAGGAAGGCTAAGTTATTGAACCACTTTACATTTCTGAAGAGATGCAGAGATTTTTCATTCATCCCAAAGTTCTTAATAATTAAAGGATATATTCAATCTAAACGTGCCAAAAGTATCTACAACAAAGCTTCTTTGGCGCTAATTTGAGAAAGGATACAACACATCAGGTATGAACTAAATATTATTGACCTTAATTGCCGGAACCATTTTGACGATATTTCAAACAGCAAGATGAACCAAATTAAAAAATTTGAAGAACTGTATAAGAAAAAATACCATTCTTATAACAACCTCCCAGATGACAAAGTGATCTTCAACATGTCGGATCACGGCATTACCAAACAAGAATCTGACATCCTAAAGAAAGGTTCAACTTCTTTATCACCCCTAATTTCATTCCAAAATTGGACTTCATTTGTGGAATTGAAAAAGGCTTCCTTCCTCTCCCAGATGCTGCAGCTAACGATATTAGATTCCAGACCACAATTATCCTTGCAACAGCAAAACAACCCAAACAGAACACTACTCCATACGATAGGAAGGCCATTCGTAACTTACGAAACAACAAAGAGATGATCATTACTATAGCTGACAAGGGGAACTCCGCAGTCATTCTAAACTCAAAAGACCATTTCACTAAGATAAACAATCTTCTGTCAGAGAGTTCTACGTATAAAATACTAAAGAAAAATCCTATCATGACAAACCACCACGAAACAAACCTGCTTATCAGAAATATAACTGGTTGGCCTGAGGAATTAAAAAGAAAACTCAAATCTGCACATCCTATAACTCCTAGCGTTTATGGTGCACCCAAAGTGCATAAGGAGAGTGTTCCACTGCGTCCGATTGTAGATGGCAGAATCCTCCCCTACATACCTATTGGCTAAACACCTTGCCAACTTGCTAAAAGGAAAATTAGACAAACAGAGTCATATTAAGAATTCTCAAAAATTTGCAGAGAAACTGAAGTATGTCAAGACATCACAAATGGACATAATGGCCATCCTGGATATAGTATCTTTATTTACGAATGTTCCAGTGGAGGAGGTCGTTAACATTATTAAAGATCTCTTCCCTACAGACATTACACAGTTTACCAACAATTGGAAGGCCTAGCAATGGGTAGCCGACTGTCACCAACTTGTGCAGACCTATTCATGAAAAAGTTGGAAAATGGAATTTTTACCAAAATTATACCTAAACCATCAATATGGTGGAGATACATTGATGATATTTTCATCGTTTGGAATGAAAACATGGAAAACCTACAGGTGTTTTTAGAGAGAATAAACTCTCTTCACAACAAGATTAAATTTACTCTAGAAGTTGAAAAAAAACAGACAACTCCCTTTCCTAGACATAATGGTGAAAAGGCAGGAGAATAATGTTAAACTTTCTATATACAGAAATCCTACAGATACTGGACGTTATTTACATTATTCTTCCAACCATCATAGATCACAAAAACATAGCATCATTCACACGTTATGGAACAGAGCCAAAAAGTTTATTTCAGACGAAGAAGAGGTACAGACAGAACTTTCTCAAATTGCTGTAACACTATCGCAGAATGGTTTCCTACAAACATCATCAACAAGTTCCTGTATAAAGACAACCTCCAACAACAAGGAACAGTTACCCAGTACGTTTCTACAGTAGTCATCCCTTATGTAGATTCAGTCTCTTCAAGATTAGCGAGAATGTTAAAATCTCATAACATCAGAGTGGTATTTAAGCCTACCACTACCATCAGACAAGTATTAAGATCTCTTAAAGACAGTGTACCATTTTTCAAATATCCAGGTGTTTATAGAATTCCATGTACGTGCGGCCTCTCATGTATTGGGCAAACTTCAAGAAACCTGGAAATCAGACAAATGGAGCATGTTGGGGATGTCAATCACAACAGGACAGTCTCCTCAGGCTTAGTACATCACTTTGCAATTTCCGACCATGCAGTTGACTGGGAAAATAGCTCTATGCTGTATTTGGATGATGATTACGGTTACAGAATTTTGAAGGAAGTGGCAGTGGTATTAAGAACCGGTAACAACCTCAACAGAAATCAGGGTGCCGTACTGAAAGATATATGGAAAAACTTAATAAACTCACTCAGTTTAACGGAACTACAATATGCAAAAAATCATGTAACATGTGTGCATACAACATATATCCATGATACTGACTGAAGCTTCTCAACACATGCACGCATAGTTTCAAACTTAACTGCCTAAAAGTTAGCAACGTTTCTGTATTCTCTCATATTTTTTTGTGTGTACCGTTCAGCCTTGACAAAGCTAGACAGTCGCTAGCGAAACTAGTCGGCATGATTATATTAATAAATGGTCTCATAACCACAAAAAGTCTCATTTTCAAGTATTTTATGACCAGATATGTATAATTTAGAAATTAATTTTGTTTTCAATCTTGGTTTTTTCCTTTCGTTGCAGTTTGTGACCATTACTATAAAAATTATTTTTTACACAAAAAAGCAAGCATTACATATTGTTTGTAACTCACCAGAAAATAGTGCTCAGCTTGAGATGAACACACTTATGATTTTTAATGCACTTTCTTTCCTGGCAGAAACGAGGACAATTTTCAGCAATAAACATTTTATAACGTAAACAATTGAGATACATGCGTGCTAAAGGGTATTTTCCCCTAATATAAATTCGCTACTTATAATTACATGCAGGATACAGGCAGACACAAATTTAACGAATATAAAATTTGATTTTTAAGTCTCGCGGTGAAAAACATATGAAAAGATAAATGGTTAATGCAATTGTAGACAGTGTTTTTATAGGAATCGTGTTGGATAAGTACTGTGTTCAACAAAGGTTACTACAATTTTAGACCACGTTGTATAAGTGCCACATTATACAAGGGTTACCTGTATTTAGAAATTTATGTACATTTAATCATACAAATACAATATTCATTTACAAATGATATTCTATCTTTTTCAATTTAGTACTTGAATACAAATTCTACCCTACAGTTCTTCTTTATGAACTGGTCAATAACATTGTCATAAAAAGTTGGTTATAACTTAATTTTCCCAAGCAACATGGATACACTTGTAAAGGCTGGCTGAAGCTACTTTGACTGCGTATGGCCCATGTTTAAGTAACAGGGTGAGATGACGTGGAGGGAGCAGAAATGGCTATGCGCATGCATGAAATCACAGTACCGAAGCGAGGATCTGGATGCTCCCACAACCGAGTAAGCGAAGGTAGTTTGACTAGTGTCGGCCTTCGATACACAACGCAAAGCTCAATTATTGCCACGCAAGCTTAAAACGTCTTCTGTCTACAAAAATAAAAACCTAAAGGGAATGCTTATAAATGCATGCATGTATTAACAAATAGATATTACTTCTTTCTCAATCAATGAGCTTGTGCAGCTAGCATGGAGAATTCACCGCTGTATGCATGATTTGGAATGATTGCCTCTCAACTTGTTTACCACTACCACTATTAAATTTGATGTGCTCATCTATATGTCGCAGGTCACTTTCATGAGGTGCTGGAAGTTTATTTCATCCTTTCTTTCATTCGTGAGTCTGAAATGGTAGTACTTGATGATTTTTCTGGGATCGAAATTCCATTCTCCCGCTAGCTCAGTGATTTCATCCTTTAGGATTCATCAATTTCTGTGTGAAAATTAGATGATGGCATTGAACTTTATATTTTTGGCTCCAGTCAAGTTATGTACTGTTGAAGCAATGAGATTAGAGTTTGTTGGTGTTATCAGGGGAGGGTACATTTTTATTTCAGTGCTGGTTGCCGAGCAATTTGAGCTTGGCTTCCAATGATCTGATTTAGCAGAATGTTTTGCCAGTAATGCTTTCACTGCTCGAGGTTATCAATGCATTTTCACAAGTACAGTAGCTACTTTACTGAAGGGAGATAGAGTAAACAGAAATTGGGATTGATGAAACAAAAACATCAGTCCATTCTAACTATGCCAAACTTGTCGAGACTGTAATAATTTGTTATAGTGGATAGTATACTGTAGTGAATTTTCTTGAGTATAGTATAACACTGTGCCCGTGGTACTTTGGTCAGAACTTTTCAGTGGTTTATTATTGCAAGTCAGTTTATCTTTGTTATAGCAAGAATGTACAACAGTGAACCTATAAAATAAATTATATACTTTAGCTTTTTGTGGTGATGGCAAATTAAGTATGGAAATAGACAATGGAATAAAGTTTGTAAACCAGGTGAATAAATTGATATGGAATGAGAGAGAGAGAAATTAGCCATATTACTAAACAAGCAATATACAAGGCAGTCTGTTATAACCAGTTTCACTTTTTGAATCTGGGTTAGCAACAGAGAGCGGAGATTACAGATAGTTGTGAGAAAAATTAAATAATGGATTACATGAATGGCAGAATAATATTGAAAATGAAGATATATGAAAAGAGCTGTACAATATTAATATTCAAGAATGGTTAAGTAGCACTATTCTAAGATGTGTGGTTATTTTAATAGAATGGGGAAGGGTGAAAATGAGCATATAATTGATTGAATTTATTAGATGATAGGAAAAAAACCTGGAGTAAGACCAAAAAAAAAAGGGAGACCAAACTATAGGAATGATTTAGAATATTAGATTTGATTACATAGTGATAAGATGAATCGAATGAAGTACTGTGTTGGGCTAGCATAATATCTGATAATCCAGCTGAGGAAAATGTCAGAAAATTATGATGCACAGAATGCATTAATTTTCTGGGAGACATTGCGAAGTTTTGTGTTGGTTTGGTAATAAAATATTATTTAACACTATTTTTTATTTTTTTAATTTAGCAAACAAAAAAAGAAGTTATACCTCATGACAAGAAATATCACATCAAAAAGGTAAGATTAAACTTTTTTAAAAATGCAACCTAAACTTAAAATGTGTTCATTTTTCTTACTTGAACAATTTTATACTTTCTAAAACTTTATTTCTAACATGCATACATAACAACTCATAGACAACATATAGACTGCTGTTTTAATAATTAATGATACCAAAATTGCACAGGAAAATTGTAAAAAGAGGTTATTTTATGTTTACTGTATTTTTAGTTGTGATGAAAATGGTAATCTAAAAATTCAGATGCGAATGTAAAATCCTTAGTAATATAGCATGTACAGATAGTTCTTTAGTAAATAAATTATAGTTCGCCCACCGATTAGAGATCCTTCGACACTTCTGCGCATGTCAGAAAAAGGAGAATCCATTCCGATAATAGGGCAATCAATCTGTCTACTGGGATGAGTTTGTTTATTATTACAGGTCGGAAAATTTAGCTTTTCTTTTACGAACATTGCTGTTTTTAAAGTGTAACTATTTTGCTTGTATAACAGTTGGAAAAATGTATGTAGAGTATTAACAAAATTAAAAAAGATATAGCATAAAACAAAAATTTAACTAAGTTTATTTTTAAGAAAGTTTTCTATAAAATAAGAATAATTATACAGAAAAACAGAAATTTTTTCAAATGAACTTAGATATTCTAAACTTAGAGTTGAGAGAACTGAGACACTTTAATGTCCTAAACCAATTAATTATTTATGACTTGTGACTCTTTTCACAAACCCATGCAAAAAAAATGTTGAAAAAAAATACCATTATCAAATCCTTTTAATCTTCAGAGTCATCTGAATCGGTGTCTGAATCGACATCACTTTCACTTAAACTGATCACCAAAGGTTTGCATAATTCTTCGATAATTCCATCTCTGTCCCAATACATATTTTCCAATGAGGTGACATGAGAGCAATATTTTCCTCAGTTTTGAGCTGTAATACTTTCAATTGCCTGTTCTGAAAGCTTAAAAAGTTTCGACATGTCAATATCCCCAGTTACGTTGCGATGGCAAATGAAACTTTTCACTTATGCCCAAACATACTCAATAGCATTAATATTGCAATGATATGGTGGTAGCCTCAAAGCTAGAAATCCATGCTCTTTGAGCATCGTGTCGAATTTAAATAGTTTAGTTGTGGGTGAGTTTCTTTTGACCAAATTAAGCAATTCAATTTTTTGCACATCTGGGGAATGAGAAATTTTATTTGCAGAGAGCCAATCTATAAGAACTTGCTTCTTATTAGACCAATTTGGAACTTTGTTTAATCGAATAGTGATATGAAGCATTATCAATTATAACAACAGCATTTTTAGGAAGGTTTGGAATCGGTTTTTCTTCTGCCCACTTTTCGAAGATCGTAGAATTCATTTGCCCATGGTAATCTCCAGTAGTTGAATTGGCTTTGTATAGTAAGTTTGAATTCAGTAAAAAAAAAAAAAAAAACATTTCTCCACCCGCACACAAAATTATTATGCACTGCGAGGCATTTCCGGTTTGTAGCACTCCACATTCTTCTTTAGACTGCCAACATTTTCCATAAGTTAAATTACTATCAATCCAAGTTTCATCTGGATACACAATCAGTCTTTTCTCCTCCCTGAAACGTCTTATTGCTCTCGAATACGCTGTTCTAGATAAAACAATGTCACTTCGCTACATGATAAGTTTCCTTTTATTCTGGAACTTTTTAAAACAAAATCTGATTTTATGAAGTATTTTCCTTAAAGTTTCTCTTTTCCAAGAAAAATTAATTTTTTCTTTAAACACAGGAATCAATTTCAGAACAGTTGGGACTCTTTTCTCGACCACATAAAATTCGTGAATAGTTCTTCTTATAACGTCTACATGAAAATCATTCAAAGCTACAATTTCAATATTTTCTTTCTCTGGCGCTTTTTTTTTTAGAAGATTTAAATTTTGGTTACCTTCACCTTTTGATTCCCTACCAATTCTTTTAACAGTCGACCCTGATACGCCTGCAATTGCACTTGCACGTTTTATGACTTGAGAAAGGGGAACAAGGAGACGGCCTTCTGACGATTCTTTTTCGCAGAATATCAGCACATTATTCAATATTCTTTTGCAAGAGCTACTGAAACGTTTAACAACAGAACTTGTTGACTGTACTGGATCCATCATACAAATTAATAATAAAAAAATGCAAAAAGGCGACAACAAAAATCAAGCTACTACTAGTATAACGACAGACAAGAAAGCACGTGATTTAGCATGTTGGCGGCCAATTCGTACATCCTTCATTTCTTTCTCCCCTTCAGCATGAATCGACTATTCTTGGCAAAATGCCAAGGAGAAACATACAAACGGTGAGAATACTATATTAATACATCATCAGTGTGATTTCATTCACAAAAAAAAATAAATAAATGAAATATTGCTGCTGCTGTAATAATATAATTAGTTAAATTAATGATCTATGGCAGCACTGTGTTCCTCAATATTTGCAAAAAAGAACATGAACTGATTTTCGAAGGCAGTTTCATAGACAATTGATGACCTGTTTACCATCATAAGTGTTTAAGTAACTACATTTTTTGCACTTCATTCCAGCTGCCTTCATAGAAACTTCACAAAGAAATTAACTATGTTACTACAACTGACATAATATCCTAGACCTTAGTTGCTTTGTTCATAAAACAACCCACCCTTGCCAGCTAGAAAGTGGGGGGGAGGGGACTTCAGTGCATCATCCCAAATATTAAAACAGTATTCTAAAGTCCATATGATTTGAGATTTATACAGTGCTGAACTAATACATGTGAGAAGTAGTGTCTTGCACAGAAAAGGACACTATGCTTTTTCAATTTGGTAGCACTGAATTTAATGAGAATTAAACTCAACCCACTGGAGAACAACACAAAGGTCAGTAATTTGTGTGAGAATACAACCTTGAAAGATTTAAACATATGGTACATTTGCATTCATACTGTGGGTGGACTGAAGGTTTGATTTCTGCACTGTTTCTAAAATTTGGCCATCTAGTACTCTCTTTCATTTATTATTTATTTTCATTATTTTGTTTTAATTTTATTCTTAATCCAACAGTCAGGGCTGCAAAATATCATCATGACCTGCAAAATCCAAGTCATGTAGCTGTTTTTATTAAATTTTACTATATTCCTTTTGTGTTTTTCATGGCATTTCTCTCTCATAACCCAGTCTAGAAGAATAAGAAATTTTGTTGGGGGAGAGAATGCATCCTTGTCTAACTCCTGTTTTAATTTCGAACTTTTCTGAAAGTTCTCTATTGTGTGTGAAATTGTATTATCCTTCACTGTGTTGATAATCTTACATGGTATATCATAATATGACATTAATTTCCATATCGCTTCTCTGTCAATGCTTTTTGGAAATAAAAAAAAAATTTATATAAAGATTTGACTGCCATTCTATTCCCTGTTCTATTATTATTCTTAGTGTTGCTATTTGATCTATACATGACCTGTTGGCTCTAAATACTGCTTGTGTTTGTCTTAGTTTTTGGTCTATTTCTTTTTTTTTTTTTTTTTTTTTTCTAATATTATTCTTGTTAGTATTTTACTTGTTGTGTTTAATAATGATATTCCTCCCCAATTATTGCAATCTCTCCTTTTTTTGGTATTTTGATCAGTTCCCCAGTGTTTTATTCATCTGCTATTCTTCCTGCATCCAAATTTGGTTAAGAAATTGAGTATATTCACTGTTAAATCTATATCTGCTTTTAATAGTTCATTTGGTATATCACTTATGCAAGCTGCTTTTCCATTTTTACATTCATTTAGTTCTTTTTGTATTTCACTTTTTTTTTCTTCTTTTTTTTTTTTTTTGTCTATTTTTAAGTTTTTTCTTTTCTTTCTGGTATTTGAATTTCTTTTTCAGGTTTTTCTCTATTCATTATCTCTGAAGTATTTTATCCATCTTTCTAATTTCTTTTTATTATTGTTTATTTTATTTCTTGGTTTGTCTTTAATAATATCTCCTCTTCTTCTTTTCTTGCCTGTCATTGTTCTTGTAATATTAAGGCTGCGGGTTCAAATTATTAAGGCTGTTAAGGCTGCTGGTTTGAATCCTGCCATGGGCATGGATGTTTGTGATTGTCTGTGGAAATACTAGTGGTGGTGGAGACAGAATTGTAGAGCAGATGCCCTCCCTTGATGAGTCTTTGGACTCCCTGGAGATGTTAAATAATAATAATATTATATAATGTTTAATATCGCCTCTATTAGCTGCAATTTCTGCTCCTCATTCAGTAGGTTTTTTTCAATAAACTCTTATCTTTTCTTACATTTTCTTAATCGCTTGATGTACTTCATTCTCTTGTAAGCTAATATTCTTATCTTGTATTTTTTTTTTTTTTAATTCCTTTTCTTTGTTCAATTTTGAGTTTTGTGTGTGAAGATATCCATTCTTTGTCTTTTCTTCTATGCACTCCTAGTATTTTTTTCTGCAGCATCATGTTATATATTTTTAATACCAGAACATATTTCTTCTGTGCTTCTGAATTCTTCACATTCTGTCTTGTCTGAGTAAGAACTTCATGTCTATTTTTAACCGCTACTGCATATTCTGGTTGGCCAAGTGGTTAGCTCATCTGCTTTCCACCAAAGGCTGCAGGTTTGAATTCCACTGGGCATGGATGTTTGTGATGTCTGTAAAAATATTAGTGGTGGTGGTGGGTAGTACATGGCATTGGTGTAGTTGGTGAATTGAGTGGCAGAGACAGAGCTATAGAGTAGGTGCCCTCCCTCAATGAGTCTTTGGACTCCCTGGAGGTGTCACATAATAATAATATTTAATTTTAGTTTCCATTTTTTTTTAAGTTTATGTTATACATTCTACTTTTGCCTATTACTTTCTTTGTGTTCATTAATCTTATTTTAATTTCTCCTATTACAAAAAAAAATGGTTTGTATAAGCATTTGCTTATGCTCCCCCCCCCCCTACTAATTTCATTACATTTTTAAAATGTAATGAAATTAGTGGGGGGGGGGAGCATATATTAAAATAGTTTAATCTCTATTTTATTATTTATGAAAATTTCTTAACACAATTTCTTAACATAATCTACATTCCTTTCAATACATTTTATCTATCGCGTAAGGTTTTTTAAAGTACTTCTAAAACCTTTGAGGTTGTTTTCAAAATCATTTTCTCACCTTTGCTGTTATCTGTTGGTTATTTTCAGAATGGAGATCCAATGAAGCCTAGTCCATGCTGTAGGGAGAATGTTCCAAAAATCTCTTTGGTAGTTATATACTGTTGAAGTGAAGGCACTCGTGTGTGGCCTTGCATTATCATGTTGAAAAAGAAGCAGTTAAGCTTCAGTCAGGGTCAGAAGACTGGAAAATCAGTTTAGGAAGTCAGCTATATAACTTGCTGTGCTTCATAATGATAATTTAGTCTCTTAATCCAAAAATTGTTTGTTTTTTTTTCTGTACAGAAACATATTTCACATTTTTGTAACTCAGAAGATGTGTGAAACAAAATTGTTTTAACTATTTTATGGACTAAATTTCTAATCCTGGAATTGGAGGACTTTTGAATTTCTTTACTAATAAAACAGTATTAATTGCACAGTAAGATATATTTCAGTGTCCTGCAACCATGGATATCTATTTTGTGTTTGCACTAAAACCTGGTTCAATCCATTGTTAGCAATAGATTAATTTCAGATTTGTCGGTGTATTATTTTTCACAAGTTGTGTTTACATTGCTATTAATCCCATTCATTATAATTTTAATCTTATTCAAAGTTCCACATAGAAAATTTCAATTATCACCTATCATTGATGAAATAGACATAAATTAAAATTCTAAGTGCACTTCTATATTTGATTGCTTTACTGATTTTCATGGTCCAAGCACAAAAAGTTTCTACTGTTATGTTTTTATGATCCATAGAAGGTTGGGAGCCTATATAAAATTAACCTAGTGTGCACCAAGAATTACAGAAAGCCAAAAGCCTCCTCTTGAGACCACATGTGGTTCATGCTGTTCAAATCCTTGATAAGTGAGGGTGCAGTGTATTAAATTGTCTGGCATTTGAGTGAACTTTCAAATTTAGAGGTCTGCTCTTTAAAGATATATATATATATTGAAAATTACACAGATTTTTGAAGGAAGGACACATGAGTGAAATAGTACGTTACATTTGTTATTTTTATTCATTTAAAATGTTTTTCCAATGTAGGATCAGAGCAAAATTAGGCTAACTCCCAAAGGTAAAAGACCAGAATCAAAACTTATCACTCCAGGTACGTGCATAAATATTTGCTAAATTCAAGCAATAATTAACTATTTTTACAGAAAACTATGGGGTGGTGTTAAAAAATAAATATGATGAATGCTTACTATATATGAATGATGATGTGATTGTATATCTATATTGCTTACAACTTAATGTATTCAAAAGAAATTTGAGAAATTGTAAATACTTTTCTCATTAACATTACAGAATGTGACAACACAGTAAAGAATATTTTCTTGACCCAGTGCAACATCTAAGTGATAATAATGTATTGGGTAGATTGAAACAAGCAAATTGAATTGGCACAAGTTTTTAATTGTCATATAAGTGACAGAAACCAAAGAAACAGACAGCATTAATTGAAAATTATAAAATAATGCTGGATCTAATATCCACTTGACTTATATAATAAAATAATTCTGTTTCAGCATTTGGTACCTTCATTGTGTTGGCTGAAAGGCAGTCTTAATATTCAATACCCAAATTATGCAGCTGCACATTTTCTATTCTATTGTTATGTAGGAGAGGGAGGAGGGGGAAAAAATTAACTGTCAACAATTCAGGTTATATCCATCTCACAAGAAGGTCACTTCATTAACTATTAGTGAAGACTATGAAAGTGCATCAAGATCTTCAAGCACATTAACACATAATTCATTTTTTATATGATACCCACCCCTTCATGGATGGGTATCACATAAAATGAATGAATTATGTGTTAATGTGCTTTAAGATCTTGATGCACTTTCATAGTCTTCACTAATAGTTAATGAAGTGACCTTCTTGTGAGATGGATATAACCTGAATTGTTGACAGTTAATTTTTTTAATTTTACACATCTTAATGCACTTTCATAGTCTTCACTGATATATAAAACCCTTAGCCCACCCATAGAGCAATGTACTATAGGTGTAAACTACTTATAGTACATTGTTCTATGGGTGGGCTAAGGGTTTTATGTATATATATATATATATATATGTGGAAGTCTGGATCAAGGTTATGTAGTAAGAGTTCATCGTATCTAGTTCTCATGTGAAATTAGTGATTTTTATCTGTTTTATTTTTCTTAGAATAATTAGTTTCTTATAGTAGCCTCCGTAGCTCAGTCGGTATAAATGAAGCCCTTTAGTCAGAAAGACCTGGGTTCGATTCCCATCCAAGACGTGAGGATTCTTTATTTGGTCTCTTTCAACTAAAGATGAGTTAGCCAGTCTCACATGGAGGTGGAGGGTTTTCCCTCCCAGAAACTCTGGGTTTTTTATCCTTCAGAACAGGCAAACCAGCCTCACACACACTCCTATAGGCAAAAAAATACTCCCCCCCCCAGCAATGTCAGGCTCTGCGACAAGTCAGTTGGGATTGCACATGCATAAGGTCGCATCATGTGAAAGGCTAACTTCAAATAGATGGGAAAAGGTACAGGAAGAAGAAGAATTAGTTTCTTATAGTAATATTACTACTGACTTTCATGTATTTATAGTATTTGATATATTTTCTCATATCTTTTGTAGAAAGTTTTCACTTACAAATTAAAAATGCTTTTTTAATCAATCGTTTATCCAAGTGTAAGCATAGTTTGCATGTGAAGTATCCTCACAACTAGGCTACTACGTTAAAAAAGACTTACTTAGTTGACTGAAAATGTGAGTTTTTACCACTTTGAAGCAAAGTGCCATTTAAAATAACATGTAACGGCAACAGTTTCCCTCACTTCATGACCGGAACTGGAAGTATCATGCTTGCCAGAGCATGTATGAGCAAAAAGAACATGGTAACTAGTGAACGGCTGAGTAATGGAGAGAGAGATACAGATACGTCATGATGTGGAAGAGTTTTCAGAACAAGTGAGAAAAAAGTTCCATGAGTTGCAGTCTTTCAGAAAGAAAGATGGTTTGGAAGTTTAGTTATTATGTTACAACAATAATTGTAACATTGGAATAACAGTCGTGGAAGAAATTTATAGAAACTTTGGAACTTGATAAATGAAGTTTCTCATTTACATAGAGAAATGTGTATTGGATTGGATATTCAATGTTCCATTAGTACAGTAATGGATGTTTCTGAGATAGTTATAGCAAGTTGATATTTAAGTGTTGGACAATTTTTCCTTAAAAATCCTTCATATAGGAAGAGGGAAAAGATTGTAAATCTGGAAGAAGAAAAGTACTACTATGGTACTAAAAGTACTAAATGGCTACTAGAAAAATCACATTTGTGTGATTTTTCTAGTAGCCATTAAAGGAGAAACACTAAACAGTGTTTGAATTTGAGGATTTTGTCTAGTCTGAAATTTTCACATCTCTTACTATATATAGCAAATCTACTATTATTTTCGAGATTTTTTAAAAGAAAAGTGGTTTCCAGGAAAGGAACTATTTCTGCTGAAGAGATAAAGAAACTGTTTCGTTCAGTTTTTATTGGAAGCACAGCTGAGTTTGAGAGAACAGGTGTCCTTTTTAGATGGCATATTATGGGTCCAGATAAGATTTGATTTGTTTAATCATCTTGTTAGATTTTAAGACAAGTTTCTGTTGTTGAAGTAAAGATCAGAAAATTGTACATTTTTTTTTAAAAAAATGCATCTTATTATTATTAAACTATTTTTTTTTATATTTGTAGAGGTGTGAAGACTCAATTTACTTAATTATTCTTGTAGTTGAGATTGGTTGTCGAGAATAAGTGAGAATTATCATAGCAAAATACATTATTATGATTACATGACACCTCCAGGGAGTTCAAAGACTCATCGAGGGAGGACACCTACTCCACCACTCAATTCACCAACTACAACGAACCTCACCTACCATCATCTACACAAACGCCATCTACTGCCTACCACCACAACTAATATTTCCACAGACAATCGCAAACATCCATGCCCGCAGCAGGATTCGAACCTGCAGCCTTTTGGCTAGAGAGCAGATACGCTAACCACTCAGTCAACCAGGACACATACCTAGATAGCAGTACAGAAATCTGATACCACTGGCAGCCTGTTTTACAAAAGGTGCAATTGATGATAAGAATTTAATTTATAAAAATTACAAATGCCTACAGCCAGCAGGATTTAAATAAACAAAAAAGTTACTTTTTTTATAATAAAACTTTTTTACAAATAACAACACTGTTATGCAACCTTTATTGAGATCAGTGGTAACCAAACCCAGAAGAGATGCAAGGTTGAATTAATGTTATATCCCATATATAAGTAGCAAAAAGATCTCGCCTTATTATTAAAATTCTCTGAATTAGAGATAGATGTAGAAAGTCCTTTCACTCAGTTACAAATTAAATTAACTCTGCCAAGAAATTATATTCTTGTTTAATCCTTTATCCAAGTGTAAGCAAATTTTGCACCTGAAGTATCTTCATGGCTTGTATACTTGTATATACTTATTATATATTTACTTATTATTATATATTATATACAAGTATTATATATACTTGTATATAGAGGCTGGACTTCACATCAGTTGCCTTAGGTCCCATATGGGATATTAAGAGAACATCTTTATACCTAGAAGAATATAGAATTTTATTCAAAACTCCAATATATTTCATCCAGCATAATATGGACATCAGGGAGAAAGATTGCTAACTACATTCAAAACATGATCATGTGCTTAAGACCTTATGGCTTGGTCACAACTGAGTTGATAGAATTATACTATTAGAGTTCCAAGGAACAATCATAAAAGTTGCATAGATAAAATAAAATAATTAAAAAATAAATTATGAACAGTTAATAGTAATCACTTCTGAGGAGATTGGCATATAGTCATAGCAGTTAAGGTTCAGATGATTTAGGTAGTCTCCCTCCTATGTATCAACATCCCATTACAAGAGGCTCTCCAGGTTTTCTTAATCTGATTTCCCCTGAAGACATGGTTAACTTATTTAACTTCACCATCATTGCAGAAAAATTCATGCAAATTGAAGGAGCAGCAGCGGGTTAGTCCTATCTCATCAGCTTGAACTGTTTATTTATATGGAGCATCTAGAAAAACAAATTTCACACAGTTTTTCCTCAACTTTGTATATAGCTGTAATTTGTTGATATCTTTGTGGTCTGGTCCCATTCAAAGTCAGAATTACTTCAGTTCAATGGGGGGGGATACTCTTTGTACTCCTGTATCAAGTTCACTAGCGAACGTGAACCTCCACTGTTTTTCTCCACCCTCTATTACAAGATCAACTCATACAGAATTACCATCTCATACATTAAAGACATTTCAGAGTGCATTTTTCATCCCTTTAAAATGTTAAAGGGACATTACTTAGATCCAATTTCACAACTTTCAAGCCTATTAATTCAATTAGCTCTATGATACCATCTCTAAAAATAAATTCAACCTTTGCTGTTATCTGGAGTCTGTTTAGTTTGATGCAACTGGAAGTTATTCTACTTTGGGCAAACAGGCTTTGTTTCTATATGCCTTTCTGAAACATCTTTCTATATTTTGTTTCTTGGAGGTAATGTACAGTAATGTTCAGAAAGTCATAACAGAACATGGGATTACTAATACTAGCCACAGGAACCTTTGGAATGATGCCAAATTACTACATAGATATTCCCATAAATATGAGCATCTCTTTAAAGAAAGTTCTGAAATACATTGCTGAAATCTCAACCTTAATGATGGATTCTCCATGCAAATAATCTGGGAAATTATTATTAAGACCTATACTGTTTGTTTATGTTTTTATTACATGCACACATGTGCTTTTTTTTACACATGTATGCATACTTCATTTGATCTTAGTATCAGTTTTTACCTGGCTGTCTTGTGTAGTATTCCTCTTTTCTTAATTTTACTTCTTTTATTTCTATTATTTATCTTCTATTTGTTCAAACTACGTTCTTACTCAAATGTTCTACTTTTAACTAAGTATACACACATTTAACACTTATTATAGTCTTTGAGTTTCTATTTGGTTCAATCGCACTTTAAACCACGTGTGCTATTAACTAGCACATGTGGTTTAAACAATAAGGGCTTGCCATAAGGGGGGGGGGGGGGGCACCAATTCGTTTATCTTAAGTAGAGTTGATTTCCTTTTGAATGCAGGGAAAATTTATTTTATACTGTGCCACCCTGCGTTCTAGACAATTAGACAGAGTAACGTCAAGAAATTATTCCCCAGCTTGGCATACTATAATAATGATCTAAACACCTTAATTCTCTCAATTCACTTATTCAATTATACTTTACTATTCGTTGCAGTCGTAGCCCGTATTACTTTAAATGTGTCCCCGCCTTGGTTCGCATTTGAATGAGCGGTACAATGGAAATAAATCAGGCAATTCCATGGTTTAAATTAACAAAACATTTAATTGGTCAAGTTCAAATATTACACAATAAAGAATTATTTCTAGCATACTTTGACTACACAAATAATTGAGAATTCTCAGCTTAATTACACTATACCTCCCACTGTACATAAGGGATTAATTTAGAACAATTAACTCATTTTAAAAACACACAATCCTTCACATATTTCTTTCCTTAAAGGAACTCATATTAATCACAACTAAATATATCATTTCTAATGTCTCACATAGGCCTTCAATTTTCACTTAAAAGTCTCTCTAATTCCTATAGATAATTTCTAAAGTTCTTTCACTTATAAAGCTTCAACTTAGATAGTTCTTTCTACAAGAAACACAAATTCTTCGGGCACAATTATTCAAAATTAACAAAGGTCTCTCTTACCAGGGACTTGGTCATACTTGGCCTTTCCCATGTGCTTCTTGGTGGCACTTTTTTTTGTCTGGTTCTCTTTAGGTGTCATTCATCAAATCGATTTGGCATCGGTCTTGGGGATGGCCCATCTCTTGAGGAAGCTATAGAGTTGATTCACTGGTCACTTAGCTCGGCATGGTTAGAGGCTCACCGATACGACCTTTGCTGGATCAGGAACACATCTACGCTTCGCTACACGATGACCATTGGTTTTCCACGGCTGCTTCCACAAGGCCTCCCGACCTTCGAGTGACTTCCTACGTCTCCGATCACGACACGATGAGACTACCAGATGAGAGATATCTGAGAGAGAGCATTTAAGTCGCTGCAGCTGTTTTTATATTCCCCGCTTTCTTCATTCTTTCTACGTCACTGCGCATGGCAGATTACTTCTTTGCAACAACTAGCGCTAATATGTACTCTGGTGTAGAGTTTCCGATGACTTGGCATTTTCTTCCCAACACACGTGCATAACTCCAGGCTATCTCCTTCCTAAGCTGATTATTTCCACTTGCCTTTGTGCACAATATTTTACAGAATTCACAATTATATTTTAAGAAATTAACAAAACATATCATATAATTTAGTAACTTGACAATTCTTTATACAGTTTATAAAATACATGGATAAGTAAATATCTACAAAATTATTCTGATATGCCATTTGGCAATGGGAATGTCAAATCTTGTTAACCCCTGAATGAAACACTAAAAGTTATAATTTCTTTTCATTTAGGATTTAACACTTGCAACTGCATATAAGGAGAAATTCCATTCTACATATACTGTTCATTGTTGTTTAAATTTTAATTTCCAACTGTATTACACTGATGATGATCCACAACACCTGAATTGAAATATTTGTAGTTAAATAATTTTTCAAATGTATTGCTGTGCATTATTCATAACATACCCTTTTTGGATTCTACACATGTTGAATTTTTAATTTATAAAAAACTAACCTTTACTGGCAGATGCATTTACTCATACTAACTCCATTTAGATGAATTAATAAAATTAAAAGCAAGCTGATGTCTAATAGATACAATGAAATTACCATTAAAAATTATTGATAATTATCACCTATTGGCCAGACTACAGTCCAGTGTGAAAAGAATTTCAATATCCTTTCTTAAAGGAACCTTTGAACAACCTTTAAGCCAACTTGGAAATTTCTTCCCATCTACAAAAGGATGCATTACCACCTCTCTTTTTACCAGGTGTCTATCTCCTCCCAGTGATGGTACTGGCCCTTTTTATTCTGCCTCTTTTTCTTTGCTTTTCTTCCTGTACACTTTGCTCTACTTCTGCTGAGTCTTTTTTTTTTTACTGTCCTTTTTTTCAGACTACCATCACTGAGATCCAGTGCCCTACTTGCCATATTTGTTGTGCAGTATGACCCATGAACATCTGGAAAGGAGGTGGGGGGGGGAGTAATCCTGACAGCCTTTTTTTATTTTGCCAAATTAGAACAGAGCTGAGAATAGAAAGAAGCAGGTGATCAGAGGTAAGAATTGAGATCATGTGAACAAACGAGAAAAACAAGGTAAGGAGAAAATTATGATTGGAGACTATGATCAGAGAAGTACTTAACAAAAGTATAACGAAATCATGTTTTCCTGGTGCAAAAATTAATATTAGTCATGCCATATGGATGCAGAAAGGTAAAGCAAAAGAACTAATTGTCCTGGTCAGCATTAATGATCTGAGAGGTGAAAGTATTCTGTGAAGGAGTTGTTGGACAAAGCAAAAAAAAGAAGAGCAAGAAGGCGAGGATTGTAAGTCTCCTGTCGTACTGTGATGGGGGGGGGAATTGAACTGCCATTGATAGCAAATGAATCAATATTCAGGTTGTGCAGAAGGAATGATGTAAGATTTGTGGACTTATAGTCTGAGTTGAACAGAAAGAAGGATTTGTATGATGCTGGTGGACTGCACCTAAGTGGTTTTGGTGTTAGGTGTCGAGAGAGAGTGAGAGCTTTATTCACCAAGCATGCTGAAGTGCAAATTCAGGAAAATTTAAGCAGTTAAGGTGGATGCAGGTAAATCCACCCATGAGGCAAGTGTTTGAGAATGACCAACAAGTGTGAAATCTAGTCTCTTGACAGAGTAGTCAATTCAGGGAATAAAGGTGACCTAAAGGGATGCTGTAGTTTCTGTATGCTAATGCCAGAAGTATCAGGAACAAGAGGGAGTAGTTTTGGGGCATTGGTTAATACAACTTCGTCTGAAGTTAGTTATAGGCACTAGTGAGCTTAGCTAACAGCAGATGTAATTACAGGGGACAGAATATGAAGGATTAATTAGTATTTTTAGGGAGGATAGAGAAGATAGGATGGGGGAGGGGTACTACTGCTGATGATAACAGATGAATTGCAGCCAAAATGAATAGGAGATAGGTAGGAGGGTTGCTGTTCATTTGAAGTTGTCTGGTGTGAGATCAAGGCCAGTAAGACAAAATATAAAATTGATTGCTAATATAGGCCACAGGGTTCCAGGTAGATCTCAAGAAATCCACTGGCAAGTTATTAGAAGCAAGCGGCAAGTGAATTTTCAGTGTACTTCTAAATGTATTCAAAATATATTATTCTTTGCATAATTTACACTTAATTTTTATTTTAAAACATCTCATTTATTGTCAAGTTATTTGATGACAGACAGCTGCTAATAAATTTATTAAAGGAGTTTTATTCCCAATCAGGAGATAGCATATTTATTTAATTAATAAAATAAGCAGTCAATAAAATCTCAACCTGCTGTACTTCTTTCCCTAATAGTTGTCCTGCTGTCCTAAAAGTTATCAACTGTTATTGTAACACAACAGTTGATAACTTTTAAACATTTTTCTTTTTATACAGAAGACTTCATAATAGCTACTATCGAGTTCCAAAAATCCCTTAGCCCATTTCCATCATACAGTGTTCTCACTCCACACATGCTTCATGCTTTCCTTATGCGTTATGTTTTTGTTTCAGTCATGAAGTGGTAAAAACGAGCCATTGTTGTTTACAGTGCCTTACTTGAAAACAGTAACTCTCGTACACTACACTTCACGTAAGATAAATGTTTTTCATGTCATGAATTCCTTTAAATTATAGTTATTTCCAAATATAATAACTATTGATCATAAAATTTATATGATTTTGATCATATAAACTTTATGATCAAAATCAATGCACATTAATTTAGTTCAATATTAATCTTGCACATGTATCCACTATGCATGACATGTAATAGATAATTATAAAAATAAAAAACTGTGCTTTTCTCACTACATATGTTATTATTATCTGACCTCCATGGAGTCAGTCATCATGGGAGGTACATACTATTGCACACAGTGTTCACCCAACTGTGCCTTAAACTGATTCAATGTGTCTACATTAACAACTCACTCAGGCAATGCATTCCACTCACCAACCACTCTCCATGCAAAGAACCTCCTGCTCCTCACTCCTTTGCTCACACCCTCCTTATACAATTTCCAGTGATAGCCTCTTATTCTATACCCCTCTCCCAATCCATGAAAAATCTCCTCTATGTCAACCTGATAACAATTCCTGACTAACTTATGTCTCTCAATCATATCCCTCCTTCTATTCACGAGGCTTTGCAATTTACATTCTCTCAATCTGTCCTCGTACTCCATTGACCACTTTTGTGAATCTTCTCTCAACCCTTTCTAAAATATCCTTCTCACCATGAAAACCCAGCGACCAAATCTGTGCATAATAATCCATATGAGGAGTGATCAAGGCTTCATATTTCCTTATTGCCAAATGCTATCTCTTCATTCCAGTTTATACCACCATAATTAAAGTTGCTCATAATAATTACCCTTCCTTTGTTCACTAATCCAAGTTGTTTATACATACCACCACCTCACATCACGCTGTCTCATAACCATTGCCACTATTTCCCTCTTTCATGTCAATCTTATGTGGACATAATTCCCCTGCCTCTCTTCTTGTCCTTTCTATCCTCGTGAAAAACACTATATTCTTCCATTTCTATTCCTGTTAGAATATATCATCTTCATTCAACTTCATTTCTGGCATTTGTAAACAAACACAGCAGTTTGTTTTTAGGTCTGTAGCCAGTCCTATCCAAGCCACTTGTTGGTTGTGATTTCTTCACCACATCTGCCTTTGACCAATCACCTTTATCACTGCTTACCACATATATCTGTTCTGTCTCAACTTCCCCACCCACATTGCAATATACTACATCTCCATAAACACATTCACTGTTATGTTACTTTCAACATCCACCCTCTCTATACCATGTCTCCCTGTCCAACCGGACTACTCTCTCCTCGTTTCCCTGTTCCTCTTTATCTCTTATGCTACTACTGTTTCCACTGCCAGCACTTCTGCCTCTTCAGTACCACTCTCTTGATCTTTCACTTCATCTTTTACTTCTGATCTCTTGCTTACATCACACACTGTCCTTCCATCTAGCAACACTTTCTTCAGTGCACTCACTCCAAAGTCATTCAAATGTAACCCATCATGCTGTATAATTCCATTTTTCCCTCAAAACATGCCATACATCCACAAACTGCACTCCCTTCTCCTCACACAGCTCCGTTAACATACCATTCATGATTCTGGCTCTCTGTCTCAACTCATTACTGTCATACCTCAGCAATACACTGTTATCTTTCATTCTTCTCAATAACCTCCTGATATTTGCCCTCACATACTCCTTATGTCCACTTAGCTCATTTGTCCTCATAACCGCCACTAATTCTCTTGTATATAATCTCATTAATAAAATAAACCTATTATTATAAATAGAAAAGTTAAAACTAGTGCAATTTAGTTACATCTTTTTGTATATCTAGGTGCAAAATTCTAATATAGTATTATACTAAGCTTATTTTCACAGTTTACAACATGAATTAACTTAGTGTAATCAAATACCTGAACATTTTATCAATGACAAGACTTTTTAACACTGTTATTTAAAAAATACAGTTGTTTTGTAAAGACAAGTCAAAGATCAGATAATGTGACTTGGTACATTGTGAAAAGCAAGTCTGGCTGTGGAGCCAGCATCACCTACTTTCTTGTTTTTGTGAATTTTATTTGTCTTTCCTATTAAATTTTTTTATAGATAATTTATATAAATTCAACCTTCGTTATTGTAATTGACAATATTGTTATTATAACTGATTGTCCTTCAGTATTACTGAGGCCAATAACAGAAAACAGGCAGAAAGTGTTAACAAGTTCTCTTGTATCATCAAGTAAAAAACAATTCAGTTGAGACGTGCTTTCCAAGATAAATGACTCAAGGAATTCATGTGGCTGCTTTACCAAGATAATGTTGCATTTTGTAATATACCTATAAAAAAAACATCCTGAGGCTGCTAACTCTAGAGTTTGAAGGACCTTTCAGAGTGGAGACATTTAAGTTTCATGAAGTACCCAATTCTCATAAGAGGCTGTGACACAGACTTGGCCAGAAGTCATCCAGAAAATACACCTCTAGCTGTTGGCCAAAAGAAAATGGATTCTAAAATGTTTGAACACTTCAAGTGCCTTTTTCAAATACAGCCTGTTATATAGTTAAATTTAATAAATCATTGACTGATCTCAAAAACTTGATAGCCTTATTACATGAGCATGATATACAGGCAGTAAAGCAGTACCAGAATGACATGAAATGGAAAGAATTTGTGTCAGTAAAGACAAGTCCAATATCATTGCAGATATCATTAAACAAGAATTTGTTAAGGAAATCAAAGACTAGGAAGTGAGGTTTCTTTTAGATGCTTCTACAGATATTTCAAATGAGGAGGAAGTTGATCTTTGTATGAGATACATAAATAAAAATCAGAAACTGAAAGAAGCATTTATTTCCATAATTCCTCTTCAAAACTCAAAGCTTCTGGGTACTTTGATATATTAGAGAGAGAGAAATGAATAAGTTATTCTTGCTATGGAAGACTGGTTTTGGTTAGTAGGCATTGGAACAGATATAGCATGAAACATGCTGGGAAAAAAAAACAATGGGCTAGTGGCAAGATTAAAGAGAGACATGCTGGACCTTATATCAACACATTTCAACGTTTATATCAAGTTGACCAGAGATTGTATTGCACATAATTTGAATCTGGCTGTTTTAAATTTTATTTAAGATGTTCCCTTTGTTTCTGACATTGAAAAAGTAGTAAAAAAAAATAATAAATTATATACCTTTTACCAGAATTCACCATAAAAGACAAAGAATTGGGGAAAAGTAACAGCCATGTTACAAACAAAGATCCTGAGGTTCAAGTATTTGCATTTGGTAAGGTGGGTGTCGAATAGAGTGAGAATGCTGACTGCACTTGTTAACAACTACTCTGCAGTGGTAATGCATTTGGAGGAAATAGGCAAATGAAAAGAGGATGATGCTGCAATATCAAAAGGTTTGTTAAAGAAAATGGAGACATACTGCTTTGCAAGCAGAATCCATTTTTTCTTAATTTTTTCAACTTTATATTCAATCAACTGTCACTGATTTTTCAAAAGGAAAACTTACTAATAAGTCAAACAAAATACCATGTGGACAGGACGTTGAATACCCTGAAAGAGATGAAACTCCATAATTTTTTTATAAAAAATTTTTAGATAACATAAATAGTGGAGGCATATATAATTGTATTCATATAATGTGTGCAGAGATTTTCAACTGTTGAATGAAAAAAAACTACTAGATAAAGGAATAATGTATTTGATAAAAAGATTTAGTGAAAATGAATCGGAAATTGCCAAAGTTGTCTCAGTATTTGATGCACTTAGTGAGGATCTGGAAAATTTTGGGTAAACATTTCAGGAAATATGATGATAATAATGAAGAAACAGTTTTAAGAAATGTGGTGAAAGAGTGGGACAAGTTCAGAGTTTTAGGGAAGCTTTTAAACATACAGACCTTTATATAAGTAAAGTGGATATTAAATCCAGCATTATTTCAAAGCTGGATGTAAAAACTATGAAAGTTTCATAAAGTAAGTTGACCAGAGAGCTTATAGGAATACACTCCCTGGTATTCACAAGTTGCCTTAGCGCAGACTAATAGAAGGCATAGTAAGCTCTCTGGTCAACTTACTTTATGAAACTCTCATAGTTTCTACATTCAGCTTTGAAATAATGCTGGATTTAATACCCAGTTTACTTATATAATTTTGCATTGCTGAACTGAAGCCTTTTGGCTCTTTATTTTAGTAAATAAAAAGCTTTTTTATTTATTTTTTTTTTTTTGAAAGAACAATGAATGACAGGTTTCTATTTCTCTCAAAACCACTTGAAATTGTAGCCATTATATCAGTACATCATCATGTGAATGAGGTTTTAGTCAAACGAATCTAATAAAAGGGAAGTTGAGGTTCATCAATGAATCCTTCTACCCGTGAATGACTTGTTGATGATACATGTGAATGGCCTTTTTTTCCGGGATTTTGTTCCAGATAAATCACTTGATAAGTGGTATTTTGCAACTAAGAAAAGGCATACTGAAGTCTGTATTAAGCCCTTATGTAAATGAGCTGTGTTGTGGCATACATTTTAAACGAACATTAAAGGAAAGGATATTTCTGTATAATTATTTTTTGTGGCTAGTAGATTTAAGTTTTATTTCTTGAGTCTTAGTTTCAGGAATGATCTGGAAGACATATATCAGCAAATTAGTTCGATATGCACAGGTTGAGCGATTATTATATAGGAACTTTGCCAAAGGAAATCCCAAACAATTCTTTAGTTATGTAGCAAGTAAGAGGAAGAATAAAAGGTGGTGACAAGATGACAGAATATAAAATAGTTGTTACTGAATGATCATTTTGCACAGGTATATCATCCAAGTCAGGTTAATGCTGTGATATATGTCACAGACACTGACATATACCACAGCATTAATCTATGGGAACAGAGGTAGATGAACTGGAGGTTCTTAGGAAATTGCAGAATCTCAGTATAAATACAGCTGTGGGATTACACATACCAGCCACTGAATTAGAAACCTTTGTGCAGGTGTATATAAATGTCACTTACACAATGTATATGCAAAATACTTGGTCACGTGAATCACCACTTATTCTAGGTAACTATTTAAGAATACTGCTGGTCAGTAATTTTCAATAGTGTTCATCACAATGGAAAAACTAAGGATCTTTCAGAGCTCAATAAAGGGCTTAATGTGGGTATCCATGTAACTGGAGCCATTATTTTGCAAACAGCAGAGCTGACTTGTTTCTCAAAAAGTGAGATTCCTGGGTGTTTAATCAGTGGAAAAATAACACGTATTGCTTGTCTAAGAGGTGCACCTGTAGTCCTAAGACAATCTGTCAGGAATGGGGTCACCATTGTTATGAGAGGACTTGTATGGACAAACAGCACTTCCTGTGCGCAGCAATTGACCGAAGCATTTAATGACAGCTTTTCCCAACCCACATCTAACTGAACTATGCACAGGGAATTGAAGAGGATCAGTATTGGCAGTTGCTAAAGAAGGTTCAACATGGTATTAAATAAAAGTTTCTGATTCAGCATCCAGTATGTGTAGATGGGATATCAGCTTGAATTTTGCAAGAATGTCCAAGTGAACTGGCTTTGCCTCTGACTAGGCTCTGTAATTTAAGTCTCACTTCTAGTGGAGTTCCAAGTGATTGGAAAGAGGGAAAAATAATTCCCTTGCATAAGAGAGATTCTAAGGCATCAACAGCAAATTATAGACTCATCAGTATTTCAGATGTGGTGGTGAAGTTAGTGTAAAAATTGGTAAAAAAGAGAATGCAAGAATGGATGGATAAGAATATGATACTGTTGTGAGGGGTAACATGGCTTTGTGAAGGGTCACTCATGCCTTAATAAGTTACAGACTTTATTATAGAGTGACAGATGCAAAAGCATTTGACTATGCAAATTAGAACAAATGGGGAAGAATGTGATACTGGTTATGTGAATGAGAGAGTTGCTGCTGTTCAGATATATGAAAAGGTAGTATATGGAGGAGTAGAATTCAGGAGAAAGCTGGTGACTAGTGGTTTGCTGCAAGGTTCTGTACTAGTACCATTACTGTGTAATTTGCAGATAAATGATATAGGAAATATTCAGTTGTTTGCTGATGATGCAAAATTAGGTAGGGTGACTTTTCACAAAGCCATGTTACCACTCACAAGAGTATCATATTCTTATTCTTGAATTCTCTTTTTTACTAATTTTCAAGTCAAGCTCTCTACAATCATCTTGACTGACAATTGAAAATTGTCAGTCAACATGTTGGGAAATAGTCGGCAAATTCATCTCAGACGAAGACGAGGTTCAGACAGACAGAACTGTCTCAAATTGTTACAACACTATCTCAAAATGGATATCCTCTAAACATTATCAACAAATTCCTAAATGAAGATAACCACCTAAATAAAAAAAATATAAAAAAAATAGTCTCCCGACAGGTTCCAACAGTCATCCCCTTTATGGGTTCGATTTCTGCCAATATAGGGAGATTGTTAAAAGCTCACAACATCAGAGTTATTTTTAAACCTACTACTAGCATTAGATGGATGTTAAGATCTCCTAAGGATAGTGTTCCATTTTACAAATATCCAGGTGTGTATAATATTCCATGTACGTGTGGCCTCGAAATCAGACAGAAAGAACATGTTGGAGATGTCAATCATAACAGGATGATCACCTCCGGTTTAGCGCATCACTTTTCAACTTCTAACCATTCTATAGACTGGGAAAATAGCTCTATGCCCTGCATAGACAATGATTTTAGACACTGATTATTCAAAGGAGCAACAGTAGTCCTATGAACAGGCAGCAACCTAAACAGAAACCAAGGTGCCATATTGAATGAGACTTGGAAAAATTTAATCAATTCACTCAGTTTGACGGAACTACAGTACGCCAACAATCATATAACGCGTGTTCAGGACATGGACTAAAGATCCGCAATACATGCTGACATTGTCACACGAACGTATGAACTTAGCTACCTTTTAGTTACTGTTTTGTATTCTTTATTATATTTGGTGCATTTTTCATATATTTTTTTTGTGTTTACCGTTCAAGCCTTGAGAAAGCTAGACAGTTGCTAGCGAAACTGGTAGGCGTTATTATATGAACATATATAGTAATTAAAAACACCTATGGTCACATAAACAATAATAAGTCTTATAATAATTGTTCAGAATTTTTATTTTATTTTTTTTAGTCTACACAGCTTTTACAGTTATTCCTCTGAACTCTAATAGTGTGATCCTATTAGATCTAATACTAGCTGTGACCAAGGCACAAGTTTAGTATGTAGCATATGCTTCATGACTCATTCTTGATTCATTTTTGAATGTATTACTGGACTTTCTTGAGGTCTGTGTTTTGCTGGATGAAATATAGCAGAACATTTGGATAAAATTTTATCTTTTTCTATGCTGGTAAGCCATATAATTCTATGAACACATCCTTTTGGACATGTATAATGCTGTATATTATGGGAAGGGTCACTATCCAGATTGGTTTTGACCTGTATTGTGGTTTCATTAGTGGGAGCCAGACCACAAAGAGATACTAAGGTTATATTAGTGCAGATGTTAATCTTTGAACATTGTTAATTTTTCTTTAATGTATTTTAGTATTTAGAAGTACAAAGACTCGATTCTCATAATTATTAAGGATGTAAGATTGTTTTGAAATAGTTGAGAGAGAATTATCATTAGCAGTGTACACACATTGATCAAACTAGTGTGCTTTTCAGAATTCAAATATGATCCACTGGGTTGATAGGATAACTATGGAAGCTAACAGATGTTTATATTGATGCAGGTCTACATGATTATTTAAAATAAAGCACTTTTTTTTACGAAACAAAAGCCTTAAAAAAAAATAACATCAGAAACTGTGCAGATGAACTGTAAATACACATTGCATAGCATCACTTAATTTTAATCAAGGAATCTTGGAATAAATAATATTTGAGAACAAAACAATGAAGCAAAGATTTTGCAAAATCATACTTTTGACAAAGCTTATGAAAACCAATTCATTTCTTGATGCTTCTTTAAAGATCTGTTTAAAATTTCACAGCACTCCAAAGACTACTCACTGTTTCGGTTATTCAACTCTGGATTCTTTCCACCACTCAAACCAGGTAACCTGTGCATAGTAATCTGGATATGACTGTGACAAAGCTTATAAAGAAGAATGATAATTTCTTTATTTCTATTTGTTAGTGTTTATTTCAATAACAAGTAAACCTATGAACTACTTTAGCCACTGTTGCAAATCTGCTCGCTGAACTTTAATTTCCTATCCACCCAACACCTACTAATCTCTAGTTTTATTAATTTCCTGGAGTATAGTTCCATCAATGCAGTGCAAAGTTTGTTTTCATCCTGAAATGCAAAACTTTACACTTTTCTACTTTAAACTGGCATATCTTTTGCCCATACTATCAGCTAATTTAAATCTTCCTGCAAGCTCTCTACATCTCCTTGATTGACTATTATCCAATTTTGAATAATCAGCAAATGACTGAATATTTTCCTTCAAATCGTTTCCTATATTAATGTACAAATTAAAGTTGTTGTGGATCCAGCATTCTTATATACTACTCTTTGTTATTCCATCATCTGCTTTTGTATCCATATCACAGCTTCATATCCAATCCTATTTGCTCCAGTTTGTGTAATAGAGTTCCATGTGAGAGCTTGTAGAATACTTTTTTAACATAAGTTAATTATTTGACTGATAAGCCAATGTTTGTTCAAAAAAGAAAATATTGCTGAAAGTGACAATTTTTAGAAACATTTGCATGCAAATTACTGTTCAGAATCCCAAAAAGAAGTTTTGGATGCTGAAATCTAACATTTTTTCAACACATTAATAAGATTTCACAGTATAGATTTGGTACTCATTAAATCAAGAAATGGAACAGTCAGAAGTCGCTGACATGTATGCAACAGAAACTACTCTGAAACATGCCCAGACTTGCAGATTCTACATTAAAATATAGAACAGAACACAAAGGGACAAATGATAGGTAATGAAATTGATGCTGCATCCTCTGAAATAAAGAAGACTTTGTAAAAACAAAGAGAGTTGGAAAAGTTTGTCTTGCATTTGAAGAAAGGGTAAGAACGCTTAATTTAATGGTTATATTATTTTTTAACAGTTCTATGTGGTAAAGTTTATCAAGAATATTTCAGGCTAGATTATTTCTAAATAAATCATAGTTCTGCTAGTTTGCAAGGATAAAATGAAACGAGCAAAAAAAAAATAACATTATCGTGGACGCAAGTTAAAGAAATCCTAGAAAAGAAGAAAGCATAGCGAAAGTTTCTAGCAAAAAAAAAATCATTGTCCTAAATAAATACAGAAAAATGTAAGAGAGCTAAGCTATGTGTAAAAGCAGCTGAGCAAAAGTCATGGGAAGACTTTGGTAAAAGTATAGAAGGTGAATATCAGAATGATGGCAAAATGTTCTGGAGGCTATTGAAAAAAAACTTAGAAATGGAGGAAAGAGTACTGTAAAAGAAATCAAAGGTATTCTAGATGTCTGGAGTGATTACTTTGAAAGACTTAAATGAAACGAGAGAAACAGAATGAGGAATACAAACTGGAGGGAGTATATGCCATTTTTTGAGGTAAAAAAAAAGCTATTAAGCAAATGTGGAAAAAGGCAGCTGTAGTTGATATTTGAAAAAAAAAAAAAAAGTTTAAATATGGAGGTATAAAAGTTCTGCACTAGCTACACTGCACAATTCAGAGGGCCTGTGAGAAGGTGGAATTCCATATAATTGGAGTAGAGCTCTCACATTTCCCATCTATAAAAAAATGGGGAATAAAGCTGAATGTGAGAATTGTAGATGAATTTCTGTACTAAATATTCCAGGTAAGATTTATGTAAGCATGCCTGAGAAAAATTGTGAAAGAGTAACTTGGAGAGAAAAAAAGCTGGGTTCAGGACAAATAGAGATTAAATTAGAGATGCCAAGAAATTATATTCATGGTTTAATCCTTTATCCAAGTGTAAGCAAGCATGTGAAGTAACTTCATGACTGGGCTACTTATATATAGAAGCTAATGATTTCACATCACTTGCCTTAGTATCTCATAATGCAAAGCACATATCCTTACAGATATGTATAATGCTATGATTTGTGGGACCTACCCAGACCAGTTTTGACTTTTATTGAGGTCTCATCAGTGGGAGCCAGACCCAGAATTGATACCTAGGTTGAAGTATGCAGAAGTCATATTTCCATATACAAATAGCCAAAAGGTTTCACACCTTATTACTGGAATTCAGATTTTCACTATACAATAAATAAGTGAGAAATCACATAAATATACAAGATCTGTACTTAAGTTTTGTAAATCTGGAAAAGGCTTACAACAACATGTTCAGAGAAAAGCATTTTCAAAATTCATATTTATATGGGGTAAATGGAACATTATACAGAGCAGTACATCTTATTAAGAGACTTCCAGGGAGTCAGGAACTCATCAAAAGAGGCCACATCCTACATGCACCAGCTATCATAGTTATTCTTGAATTCATTCGCACTGCTTGCTCACACACAGTATCCAACGGCAATCCATCACACACCATATGAGAGAAAAATCTAGCCGCCCCCCCCCCCCCTTCTTAGCAGAATTCATTCTGAACTTCCAAGGATAGCCTCTTGTCCTTTCCTCACCCTCCATAAAATTAAAAATTCCATCAACTGAATTCTTGCATGACCCTTTCAGAAATTTGTGTATCTCAATCATAGTGCCCCTCTTTCTTCCATTTGCCTAGTGTCTGCAATCAAATTCTCACTCTGTCTTCATAATCAGTATATCCTATGATTATGTTGTAAAGCAGCAGTTAGAATTGAAGGAAATACAGGAAGATTGTTTGATGTAAAATTGATGTAAACAAGGGTGCACACTATCTTCACTCATCTACTCACCACAGGTAGTTATCAGAAATAAGCGGCATGTGAATTTTCAGTCTTATTCTAAATGCATTCAAAATATATTATTTTCTTTGCAATAATTTACACTTTTTTTTTTTCAGTTAAAAGCATCATCTCATTCACTGTCAAGGATTTCATCACTGGTAGCTGCCAATGAATTTATTGAAAAAAAAAGTTTTGTTTCCAGAGAAATAAAACTTCTGAATCTGAAATCCTTAATTCAAACACTACAGCATTCTCTTTTGAAGAATCTCCGAAACAGTTGCAATTTTATTTACCTGTTTTCTCTAAAAGTCATAACATAAACCAGTCAACACTTTCCTCCTTCCTTTTATCTCCTTTAAGGTTCCAAACTTTATTTTTCTTTCTATATGAAAGACAACAACAAAAAAAAAAAAAAACATGAAGTAAATAAAAACTCTACCTGTCATATCTTCAGTCATTTTATTCACCTGGCATCTATCCTACAACATGAACAGATATCAACATCCAGCCTATTCCAAAGAAAGGTGATAAAGGTAAACCAACGAACTACCATCCAATTGCTCTCATTTTGTTCTCTCTAAATTAGAAGGTCATCATAACCAACTCTTGAACTACCTAGAGACATGCCAATTAATCAGTGACCAGCAGTATGGATTCTGCCACTCGTGATCTACAGCTGATCATGCTTTCACCACCCACCTCTAGACCCAGGCCATGGAGAAATTTGGAGAAACTCTTGTGGTTGCCTTCAACATTAAAAGGTATTTGATGATTGGGCTTGGCACGTGGGCCTACTTAACAAACTCCTTTTTTTGGTCTGCCGTCCTCACTCTGCAACTGGATCACCAATTTTCTCACTGGTCACTCACTATGCGTCATGGTGGAGGGTTTACTCTACTCAGATTTCTCCACCAATGCAGGAGTACCCCAGGGTACTCCTGCATTGGTGGAGAAATCTGTTCTTTCACCAACTCTCTTCCTCTTGTATATAAATAACCTGCTCTCACAGACTTCCAATTCTATCCATAGTTTTCTGATGACAGTACACTCCGCTCGTCCTTTTTATTCAACAAACCTTGTGTGCTCAAGTATTGGAATCCTCAAGATTACCACGACCAAGGACCTGAACTCGGATCCCTAGTTATATATCAGTGGGGGCAAGGACAAGCCTGAAAACTTCACCTCAATCAAAACTTAGTTCTGTCTGATCTCTCACAAGAAAGAGCTCACTTCCTTCCCCTTTACCTTTAATAATACCGTGATATCCAAACATGATCAGATTTCTCTTCTTGGACTGACCTACAGCTACCAAAAAAACTGTACTTTTTCGCACAAGACACTTCAGACCTGCTAACTCTATACAAATAATTGAGATATACCAAATCTGCTCAGCCATGGAATATTGCTCGATTCTATCCAGAAGGGGCAGTCCAGCTTATTAATGATCCCTCTCTCTCACAGACATTCAGTTTCTGCCTTGTGCCTCTTCTACAGATACTTTCGTGGACAGTGTTCTGCTGAATTGGCCACCATTATTCCTCTACTCTGCTCCAAAATCATTAAAACAAGAGCCAATCAACTAACCAACACCCTTTTACAATCCATCTTGAAACTCACTGAATCAACTTCATTGCCTCTTTCATTCCATCTACTTCTGTCCTTTGGAACAGTTTCCCCCACTCTACATTCTCCGGAGATTACAACCCTAAGCTGTTTAAGAAAATATGAAAAGATTCCTCTTATCTTCTATTCCTCTTGCCCGCACATAGTACTAATGTGCTATCAGTTTTGTGCCCTTTTGTGTGTGGATCAGATATTTAAAAAAAAAAACTTCCTCCTCCAACAGTCGTCTTGTCGTCATTTTCATAATATAACAATGGATGACTCTTAAAGTTTTCTTTCTCTATGATAGAGTTCCAAAGACCCCTCATTTCTCTCAGAACAGTATTGTACAATATTCTAGCTCCACATATGCTTCACTACACTGAGTCATACTTTCAGTTTTCATTTGTCATGAAGTGAGAGAAAAATGAATCCCATTACATGTTATTATTGTAGCGCTTTACTTGAAAACAGTAAATCTTGCATGCTTCAAGCAAACAAGTAAGTTTTTCATATTATGAATGCATTTAAATTAAATTAGTTATCATGTCCAATAAATGAATTTTATAATCAAATCAATGCATTCATTTTCATTTAGTTCAATATTAACCTTACACATATATACAGCACAAGATCATTAATAAAATCGAAACAATTGCTTTTTTTTCCCTCCAGAATATAATTTCATTAACAAAAGAAATCAGTAATTATAAACAAAAATTAAAATGCTCAGTTTAATTAAATACTGTGGTATATTTGTACATCATATTCTTTAAGTAGGCATGCAATTGTAGTATAGTATTGTCCTGAGCTTATTTTCTCAGCTCAAGCACACACATGAATTATCTTAGTGTAATTAAATACTTGAATATTTTACTTAATAAAAAGACTTTTTAATACTGTTGTTTGTAAAAATACAATTATTTTGTAAAGATAAGGCAGAGACCAAATCATGTAACTGAGTACATCATGAAAAGTGAGTTTTGCTCCACAGTGAATGCTACCCACTCTCTTGTTGTTTTTGTGAATTTTATAATTTGTCTTTCTTAATAAATTATTTTTCATGGATAATTTATATAAATTCACCCTTTGTTATGAACAACAGACAATAGAAAACACAAGCTGGGTCATGATGAACTATGTTGTGGCATACGTTTTAATTCCTTTAATGTGGAATTAAAACGTATGCCACAATACAGCTCATCATGGCCCAGTTTGTGTATTACATATTTCTGTAATGTTTAGTGAGAATTAAAGAATGTATTACTTTGTTTTGTGATCATAATAGTTTTTTAAGCCATCACCAATGACAATATTTATATAAAGTAGACTGATACCTTGGGCAAGTAAAATTTTTTTTATGGCTAGTAGATTTAAGCTGTATTTCGGAAGCCTCAATTTATATGATTGTATTATGAAAAAAAGTGGCATTAAACCTCTGATATTAGAATTTCAGATATCAAACTTAATGCATTGCTTTATGCAGATTATGTTGTACTCCTAATCACTTCCAGTGCAAGTCTCCAGGATTCTCTAACTAAATTGAGTAACGTCCCAGCTGTAACACATTTGACATGAAGATTAGCAATAAAAAGATGAAAACTAAAAATAGGCAGGGAACCTAGAGAAAGTTGCATTCTCAATGGAGAATCTATAGAACACACAAAATATTTCAACTATTTAGGCCACAGTTTTTAGTGAAGATGGCAAAATAAATCTGGAAATAGACAACAGAATAATCAAAGTTGACATGGAATAAGAGAGAAAGCCAGAACACTGAACTAGCAGTGCATGAGACTGTGTTCAAACCAGTCTTAAGATATGGATCTGAGAGTTGGGTCATAAAGCACTTAATCCAAATTAAAGACCACAGATATGAGAGTTCTGAAAAAAATTGGCTCCTGAATAGATGGCATCAAAGGCTGAATCATACTAAAGAAGCTATTAAGAGGGAACTTAACATTGTTAGCATTCAAGAAATGTGGGAGCAGAACTAATCTAAGGTAGTGTGGTCACAACAGAATGAGTGAGGAAAGGTTAGCAAAGCAGGTGTTTGATGCCAAGATGGCAGAAAAGAGACCCAGAGGAAGACCAAGGTCTATGTGGGTTAATTCAGTCAGAAGTGCATTAGAAGCACATTGTTGGAATGCTGACAAGTAACAGACTAATTTGGAGAAAAATTGTTGATAGAAGATTAGTGAATTATTGTTGATAGATATGAATAGAAGAATTGTTGATAGAAGATATCCATGTGTAGAGGCTTAAGTGCTGTGAGAACATCATGTTGGAGGCTTAATGGATTGTATACAGCACTCAGAAAGGATTAAAAACAGAATTTAATTCTTTCTATATTTCATCTCAGTCAATGAGACATCTTCAGGGATTACAAAAAAAAATAATGTAACATAAAAACAAATAACAAACAATACTAAGCCCAACCACGTGGGAGACACTAAAAAAGTCCTATCTAGGTGGAGCGCCCTTAGAGGGTGCTCCACCTAGATAGAATTTTTCTGTTTTTTTTTTTAATTAAATTTATATATATATATGTGTGTGTATTTTTTTTTTTTTTTTTTTTTTTTTTTTTTTTTTTTTTTTTTTTTTTTTTTACATAGTCCCAGACGCTTTGCTCTAGAGACTAAACGCGTAGCTTTTTTCCACTTCAGGCCTTCAATAAGGCTTTAGTGTCTCCCACGTGGCTTAATATTGTTTATTTGTTTTTATGTTACATTAGTTTTTTTGTAATCCCTGAAGATGTATCATTGACTGAGACGAAATATAGGAAGAATTAAATTCTGTTTTTAATCCTTTCTGAGTGCTGTATACAATCCATTAAGCCTCCAACATGATTAGTAATAATATAAACTTAATCATGTAGTACTGTCGTAGTAGCCAGTACATATCAGGAAACTGATGATGATGAGTTCTGCTTGTTTGTCGCAATTCAGAAAAACTTCATATAATGTTAGAACTAGAAATTCAAAAACTTGAATTGACAATGATAAATTAGCTAACAGATAATTTCTACAGCCGTTCTTACACTGTCAGTGTCTACCTGTGAAATGAGCAGCACATTTTATAGGATATGAATTTGTTGGAGCTGAAAATTAACATTCTGGTTCTCCTTACAGTTAAGTGGAATAGCATTTTTTTTCTCTTCAAGGCCATTACCATGCACTTTGTTTTATAGAGCTTAATGTTCTAATGTGCTTAAAAAAAAAAATTCATAAGGAAAAGAAAATCTGTATTATGATGAATAATTTTCAATGAGAGCTAAATAAGAACAATATCATTTACTATACTTCTGTCCATTTGTGATAGTGGAACCCTGATCTGTCTTTAAGGAATACATGAAGCAGTTGAAGTAGCCCATGATGCATTAATAAAAAGAGCTTTGATTCTATTTTGTTGCATTTTGCAAGTTACTTGTAATATGTCATATCACCTCAGCTACTGAAGTTCCCTGCAGATGAAGTCTCAGTGCTTACATATCTTATTGAGCATTTATTTCAAAAACTTTGATCTTTGTCATTTGTGCAGTTTATAAGTGCTGAATTGACTTAAGAATTTAGCCAGTTCTAGTTGTCATCACAAGCATTGGAGTATAATATGCTTAACTTCCATTTTTTCTGACATATTGAATCGTGTACATGAATGGTGATCTGAAACTGAAAAATATTTCATATGTCAAGCTTTTAAGCCAAGAAATAGAACAGTCCAAAAATGTAGTCTTTCTCTCCACGTATTGACTTTTTGCAACTCATTAACATTTTAATTTTTCTGTCTTTTTATTTATTTGTTTTTGTTTCATTTGATACTTTTTTATGCAGCTCCCACCCACGAAAGGTTTAGTTCATTCATACCATGAGTGGACTGAGAATTTTTGTTTTTTTTTAATTAAATTTATATATATTTATATATATATATATGTGTGTGTGTGTGTTTTTACATAGTCCAGAAGCTTTGCTCTAGAGACTAAACGCATAGCTTTTTCAAGCCACACACACTTTTTCAAGACCCCCCCCCCCCACACACACACATTTATTGAAGGCCTTCAATAAATGTGTGTGGGGGGGGCCTCACAACAGGGGATGAAATTCATCTCTCACCTAAAGACAAACATTCATACCTACAACAGAATTCAAACCTGAAGCCTGCAAGTTGAAGAGTGGGTGCATGCTAACCATTTGGCCAATCAAGTTGGTGACCTGGTACATATTGAACAATATCTTCTCACAGTTGATCATGCCTAAACAAGCATTTTCACTTTCTACAATAAAACAAAACTTATTTATTTCATATCCAAACACAAGTGGTACAACATTATTTACAACAAATTAGGATACATTACAAATGAGAACAGCTTAAATTTGGTAAGTGAATTACACAGGGACTAATAAGTAAAATATGAAGAGAAAAAAAGAAACTATACATAAGTTATATACAATAAATATGGTCAGATGTTCCTCCAGT
The DNA here is from genome assembly GCF_054136105.1 of Typopeltis vanoorti. Classification (NCBI taxonomy): domain Eukaryota; kingdom Metazoa; phylum Arthropoda; class Arachnida; order Uropygi; family Thelyphonidae; genus Typopeltis; species Typopeltis vanoorti. The sequence continues at coordinate 21,539,304 of NC_143566.1, forward strand.
ATCTTGTGCAATCAACTGCTCTTTCTGTGCAGGATATAAGGTCCTCTTTTGTGCAAGATGATTGAAGAAGGGGACAAGAAAGAAAGTGTTCCATGGATTGGGTTGTCCTGCACTCACAATTACCTGGTCCAGTGAGGTAGCCCTATTTGATGAGGTTTTGTTTGCAGCGTCCTGTTCGTTAGAAGTCTCTTGAGGTTTCCAAGTATTTAAGTCCAAGTTGGCACCATGTGGAAGATGTTTGGCTGTTGGAATACCAGTATTATTCTCTGGGTATAGTGCAAGCCATTGTTGAAGTCTTGTCTATGGAGGGTTTTTAGGTGGTTCAACAGTTGCTAGGAAGCTATGTTGGGATCTTAGTTTTTGGGACACTGTGGTTTGGCCGAATAGTGAGTGGCGTTCATCATTCATTTGTCTGCTTCTTTCGTCAGCCGAGAATGCAGATCTTCGAATTGAAAGCAGTGGAATACCAGCCAAAGTATACAGGTCTCCTAGTAGTGTTGGTCTCAGGCATCGTGTAATTAAGCAGCAGCTTTCATTCAATGCTGGATTAAGTCTTTCAGTATGGCAGGATCTGGACCATACCAGGCAGGCATATTCAGCAGAAGAATAGCAAAGAGCTAAGGCAGAAGATATTAGTGTGCTAGGGTCTGCACCCCATTTGGAGGAGTTAAGCTTTCTTAGTATGTTGTTTCTTGCATTCACTTTTGCTTTTGTTTTTTCTGTGTGTGTGTTTTATATGAAAGAGTACAATCGTAGATTGGGTTCCAGGAATATCTTATATTAGAGCCTTCCCAAGAAATCTGTAGATTCCTGTTGGCTTCCTTATTGTTAAGGTGGAAAAGGCTAGTCTAGATTTTCAAGGGGTTTGGTTTTAATTGATTACTGCTATAATATCTGATTAGACTATTTATTTAAGGCAAGTGCTAGAGTAGTTTCAATGGACATGAAATTTTTTGATTGAGTAGCTCAAGGTTATCAGCATAGATAAAAATTCTAATTTCCTGGGAAGATCATTGACATAGATGTTGAAAAGTAATGGTGATAACACACTTCCCTGGGGAAGGCCATTTTTTTTGGAGATGCCAGCGGCTCTTACTACCCCCCCCCCAAGTCCACAAAAAAGCAAACTCTGTTTTCCAAGAGTGATTGGATCAGGAGGACAAGGCAATAGTCTCTAGTTATTCCGTATATTTTATTTCTGAGTGTGAGATAGTTTATGGTATCATGTGCTGCAGTTAGGTCTACAAAGACTGCTCCTGTGGCTAATTTTTGGTCATACTCAATTTCTATATATTGAGTGAGGTTGAGAATTTGTGGTGCACATGATTTGCCTGGTCTAAAACCAGCCTACTCAGCAATAAGATGGGGTTCGATTAGCGATTGTAGCCTATTCAAAATTAAACGTTCATGGAGTTTAAAGAGGCTGCTGAGTAGTGATATAAGTCTGTAATTTTTTGCTTCAGTTGGAGTTTTCCCTAGTTTCAGAAAGGCCACCACTTCAGCATGCCTCCAGCTAGTTTGTATCTTTAGGGTTCTGAGGAAGTGTTGTATAGGTTTAATAACCACTCTTTAGTCCTGGGTCCAAAATGCTTAATTTATTCATTACAGATATCATCAAGGCCTACAGATTTTCTAGGTTTTAATAGGTTTATGGCAGCATTGAGTTCAGTGATGGTGAAATCTGAGTTAATCGTATTTTGTTCCTTACTTGGAGTTCTAAGTATCTTATTTTTTTGGGTGCTTTTTAGGGAATTTTCCATTCTACAGCAGCTAGTCAGCAATCTGATTAGCTGTTGCCTGTGGATGCTCGTATGGCTTGGTGAAATCCTTCCTAATTCTGTTGATAAAGTTCCATTCCTTTCTGCTACTATGGGTCATATCAAGAGCTTCTGTTTCTTTTTTCCATGAGGAATGCCTTTCCTCTGCCATCTTGGAGCATAATTTTTCTCCTGCATGGATAGTGTCCTCTGAGAAGGGGTTGGTATTGTAAAGTTAAAGTAATTAGCATACTGGGCTTGTATGTCACTTTAAAGGTCTGGAATATACTTTGTGCAACATCCCCGGGGAATGTGTTTGGAGATTTTCCTCAGTATTTTTATGAATTGTGAATACTCATGGGTTTAGAGAGACTGGTTCTATGCAGCAGTCAAGATCTTCCATGAAACCCTTCCAATTACCTTTTTTTGAAATTAAATCGTCGTCTGTAAGGGACTGTGTTAGACATAATGTTTGGGTTGAATTGAAGCACTAGATCTATGTTGAGTATGTGGAATGAGATTTAAAACCTTTTTAACACAAATGTTGGATATTTTTGAGCTAAAAATTATGAGGTCAGGGTTATAGCCTCACTTCCATCTGCCACTGTTGAAAGATGCAGGGAGTTTTGGATTATGTCAAGTTTAGAGAAAGGGTTTCAGCCCATTTTTCAACAAGTTCTCCATCTTCATTGGACTTATTGTAACCCCAGTTACAATACCTGTTAAAGTCACCTAATACAACATTAGTCATGTATGCATTATTATTAAGGAGGATGTCAGGAGAAAGCTTCTTCTGGCGTTTTATAAACTGGGGTGATTGAGATATTGTTAAATGTGATTGTAATAATCTCAATGTTTCTGTTGTTCGTTGAGTCAATGGATGATGGAATTAAGTTTTCATTTGTAAATATTGCACTTCCATATTTATCATGGAGTATCTCTTTGAGTTTCATTCCATGGACGTAAGTTCTTGCAGGCAGAGCACACTGCAGTCATTATCTCTGCAATATTTGCAATGAGATCTTGCTTGACACTGGAGAAACCTTCAATATTAAATGATATTATTTTTAGGCCTGGCCCCCAAGTGGGATTCTTTGGGCAGGAATTTGGGAGCATTTTAGTTCGATCACTTGCATTTGGTTGATAGCAGTTTTAGCTTTCCCTAATGGATACTAACAGGGTGCAGGAACGAGAATCTAGCTGCTGCATATATCATATGAAAGGTGTTAAGGAAGGTCGGGGGGGGAAGAGCAGTGACGGTTCATTTATCCTTTATTACATTAAACCTATTAATTATCAGTAATCTTAAGGTTTTAACAGTATTCTAACAGTTGCTGGCAAGAATAATTAAATTAATAGACGATTCATTCGAATTGCATAAGTGAAATTAGAGAGATTCCAAATCTGCAATCCAAAAATTCCACCTTGTAAGGAAGGATTCTAATTTACAGATCATTTAGCTTGACTGTTGATATCAAAATGCTGTAAAAAAAAAAAAAAAAAAACTTCGCAAATCAATGTTGCTATTTCATTCACTGTTACTGTGGATGCTGCATAATGCAACTAATATGCAATGCCAATATTTACATGACTCATTTATTTCAGCAATGTGATAGTTATTAATAAAGAAAATTAATCTATGTTGCTTACTATGCAACAGAAGTTAGGAAACAAAAAATGAACCTTCTGTGATGAATTGCATATCTTGTGATATTGTAATTATTTGGTAGTGATAGCCTGTTTGGAGTTTCACATATTTCCTTTCAGTAGTAAATCCTGTGGAAAGCAAGCCTAATCACTCAAGCTTTTATGCTTCTATTACACTTTTAATATTTTTAAAAATCTTTTTAGTTGATTACGAATCTTATAAGCCCTGTTATAATCATCACTCGTTAGTTTGAATGCATGGATGTTTTCTGCATTTGCATTATTCTTAACATGTAATATCTTTTAGCAATATCTAGTCCTGGTGGCCCTAATGCTGTGCGAACACCAAGTTTTACCCTTGTAGGATTTACACGGCTTAATATCCAGAATTGTAATCGCAAAGGCTATGCACTTGAAAAAGTAAGTTTTTCCAGTGGACTTAAAAGAAGCATACTGAAACTTGTTATAAAAATGTTACTGCTTTTCTCTATATAATTAGTTCCATTTGTTTCCAGAGAGATGTAACATATTTCTTCCATGACAACAGGATCTGCTTTTCAGTAGTTCAGCAACAAAAAATTTGCATTACACAACTTCCAGATGTTCTGTATTTGAGCCCAATCTCGTATATTATATAATTATTTTAATTGCATGAAGGGAGGGTATGGCAAAATATTAGGTACTGCACACATCAAGGGCAGCCAGCCTTCACTTGATTTAAACAAGCCCTTACTAATCATGAAATTGTGCTGATGTAATTGGCTGTCAACACATTTCATTTTTTAATTTCAGTTATCCTGCTTCTATAAAACTGAGGACTCGAGCTAATTAGGATTAGTCATAATATTTGAGCTGTATTTATGATTAAATATTATTTCATATATAAATTATATATATGTGATTATAAATAATGACTTCATAATCACAAATACTGGAATAGGCAAACTTTTTTTTTTGTTTTTTCAGTGGATGGGCTAAGGTTTTTTTTTCCTCTAATTTTATATATTTTTTGCATTTTTAATTTATATAATTTACATAGCCTTGGAAACCATCTCTAGAGACAAAACATTGTACTTTTTCAAGCCACTTCAGGCCTCCAATAAGTGGAGCTGTGGTATTACATCAGTCATTGAAGACGTCCGTGCAGTTAGCCTAGTGGCTGTGCACTTCGCAACCATATGACTGGAGAAGGAGTGTCCCAGGTTCGATTCCCATTGAATATGTGAGGAATTTGAGGATCTTCCTCAGCCATAGCTAAGTTAGCCGGTCTTGGGCACAGGCAGTAGGGTTTTTTCCGACAGTTTATCTGGCGTTTTTCATCCCACAAACCGGCCCCGTGAACACCCACATGGATCTACAGCAATAAATACTTAATCCCCCCGTGAGGGGGGGGGCTCAACTTGCCCCAATAGGGACGGGGAGAAAAAGGAAGGAAACTCCATGCGAATAAATAAGTCATTGACGACAATCACAAACATCCATGTGCACAGCAGGATTTGAAACCATGACCTGTTGGTCAGAGAACAGGTTCCTAACCACTTGACCAACCAAGGTCAGCTAATTGCTAATAACTTAAATATAAATGTCACAGGACTAAAACTTTTATAAGTTCAGGTTGAATCATAATACTAATACCTGTTATCACAAAATAAATATTAGTTTATTACTAATTAATAAATATCTTCAAGAGTTAATATTAATTACCTACGTTTGAATTATACAGGAAATAATTCATATGGTAATTCGATAGCAATTTCGAGGCATGCCCAGGAAGATATGCTATTACAGATGTGTGTGTATATGTTATTTTTTATGGTGATCCCATCCAAGATCTTGTTCAACATATAGTATTCTAATACTGTGAATGGACAGAAAGATGAGGATAAAGAAGAATGTTAGATTTAAAGACCTGTATTGGTACTCTTTAGGGAATTTAGTAAGACTGGTAAGATTCTTCTAAGAGATAGCATTAGATGGAGTGAATGAATGAAGAGAAGAAAAAAAATTGTTCTGCGTGTTTGAACTACAAAGGGATGTTGAATAGTCATTGATTGTATTAACAGATTTAGTACAGGGTCAGTAAGTTATTGATGCTAGTTTTCATGAACATTCTGTGGAATATTTGTGACTAGAAGCTTGGAAATGGCACTAGGTAGCATAGTGTGTGTGTGTGTAGTATGGAATTATCCCTCCTGGAGGATAAGTAAATTTTTAGTATTTTATTTCAGAATATTCATCATCATCATCATCATCAAATTCCTGCCATGTACCCTCAAGGGGTGTACAGGATATGATAGTACTACATGAAAAAAATTACATCATTATTAACTTCCTATCTACAATTTTCCTACAAATCAGTCTGTTACTTGTCAAGACTCCAACATTATCAGATCTTCTATTTCTATCGTCTAAGGCACTTTGTACTATATCAATCCACCAATATCTTGGTCTTCCTCTGGGTCGTTTTGCTGCCAACCTGGCAGAGAACAATTGTTTTGCTAATCTTTCTTCGCCCATTCCGTTTAAGTGACCATACCACCTGAGATTAGCTCTGCTAATGTATTCCTGGATGCTGACAATATCAAGTTTTTTACCAATATCCTTGTTTTTAATATGATATTGCCATTGATGCCATCTGTTCATGCCTATAATCTTTCTCTGGACTCTCATATCTGCGATCTCTAGTCTTTGGTCAAGTGTTTTACTTCTGACCCAGCTCTCAGATCCATAAGTTAAAACTGGTTTGAACACTGTCTTGTATACAACTAATTTAGTGTTCCGACTAATTTCTCTCTTATTCCATATGAATTTATTCAATTGACTTCTGACCATACCAGCTTTGCTGATTCTGTTTTCTATTTCTATATTTAATTTACCATCTCCACTAAAAATCGTGCCTAAGTAGCTGAAATGTTTTACTTGTTCCACAGGTTCTCCATTCACAACACAGTTGACATTTTCAATGATTCTGCCTATTTTCATTGTTTTTGTATTTTTATTGCTGACCTTCATACCATATCTATTAAAACAGTTATTCAATTTAGTCAGAGAATCTTGCAGACTAGTAGCAGATTTATTTAGAAGTATAACATCATCCGCATAAAGCAAAGAGCTGACATTAATTAACTTCTCCAATTTTGATATCAGGTTTAATACCACTTTCCTTCATAATGTAATCCATATAGATAATGAATAACAGAGGGGATAATGTACATTCTTGTCTCACACCAGATTTAACATTAAACCATCTTCCTGTACTACCTTCAATTCTAACTGCTGACTTACAACTCAAATAAAGACTAAGTATTGCTTGATATAATGCCCCATTGACACCATATAACTGCAGCGTATTGAATAGCTTCTCTCTTGGCACCTTGTTATATGCCTTTTCCAAATCGACAAAACTTAAACACAGATCTTTGTTATTTTCCCATGCTTTCTCGACTATTTGTCGTAAAGTGAAGATCTGATCCAGACAGCCTCCTCTATTAGGCCTGAATCCAGCTTGTTCTTCACCCAGCTTTTCTTCCACAATTCTTCTCAATTGTTTCTCAAGTATACTTGCATAGATCTTGCCAGGAACACTCAGTAGGGAAATACATCTGTAATTCTCACATTCACTTTTATTTCCCTTTTTATATCTGGGTACTATGAGAGCTCTACTCCAATCATCGGGAATTCGTCCCTCTGTCCAGGCTTTCTGAACTATGCAGTGCAGCCACTGTAAGACTTTTATACCACCATACTTCAGCATTTCTAGTCGAATATCATCTACTCCTGCTGCCTTTCCACATTTTAAACCTTTGATGGCTTTTTCCACTTCAAGTATGGATATGTATTCCTGCCTGCATGCCATGTCAGTGTTTTTTACCACTATGCTGTCATCACTGCTTGTTTCATTTAGCAGTTTTTCAAAGTAATTACTCCATACTTCAAGGATATCTTTTTCTTCCGTTTTCATGTCACCTTTATCATCTCTAATTCCTTTTTCAGCACTCTTTCCTCCATTTTTAAGCTTCTTCAACAACCTCCAGAATATTTTCCCACCTTCTTGATATTTGTTTTCTATATCCTTGCCAAAGTCCTCCCATGACTTTTGTTTAGCTAGTTTTACACAGCGTTTAGCATTCTTGCATTTGTCTATGTATTCTCTAAGAGCACAAGCTGACTTATTTGCCAGGAACTTTTGATATGCTTTCTTATTTTCTTTCACTGCCTCTTTAACTTCCTGTGTCCACCATGGAGTTCTAATTTTTCTATCCTAGCAGACAACTTCACCACATACCTCTCTAGCTGAATCAATCAGGGCTTTCTTCAAGGCTTGCCCACTGAATCTCCAAGGTTTGATTCCTGTTCTCAAACTTTTTCTTCAATAATCTTTGTGTATTTTAGTCTACAGTACACATCTGAGAGCTGCTCAACTTTTATTTGCTTTAAAACTTTCTTTACATGTTATTCTTTTCAATATGAAATTCAATTTTATCCTGCTCAAGACTAAATAGTGATCACTTCCAATTTCAAATCCTCTGTACACTCTGGTGTCCTGCACCAGGCAGTAAACATTACTATCAACAATAATATAGTCAGTGAGACTTTTCTTATTTCTTGCCTCTTTTCTCCATGTGAATTTGTGCACATTTTTATGTTGGAACATGGTGTTAGTAATAACCAGTCCATGTCCTGAGCAGAAATGCGACATATATTTTCCATTATTATTAGCTTTGCTCTTTTCTCCAAATTTTCCCAAAATATTTTTGTATGTCTGACAATCATTTCCTACTCTGCTATTGAGATCCCCAACAAGGACCAACTTTTCCTTTTTCATTGTGTCAGTTGCTTTTTCTAAAGCCTTAAAAAATTCCTCCACTTCTACCTTAGTAGAACCTTCTGTGGGACCATAGGCACAAATAAATCTCATTGTCCAGTTCCCCATTCTCATATTTGCCCACATCACTCTACTTGAGACTGCCTGCCATTCAAGAAGATTAGCCTTGTATTTTGTGTTGAATACTATGGCTACTTCCTCTTTTCCTTGATTGTCATTGTCTGAATATAACATTTTGTATTTATTGCTCAGAAAGATCTCACTAGTTTTTGTCTTTTTTGTTTCAGTCACCCCTATTATGTCGATCTGGTACTTATCTAATTCCTCAGCTAGCTCCATTTCTTTGCTATTCAGACTTCTTATGTTGATAGTACTGATCTTTAACTCTGGTGATGTTGAGTTGGGATGTGTTTTCAGATTTGTTCCAGTAGCTGAATTTTTGCTGTTTGCCCTGGTTCCCTGGCGAAAACAACGGGAGCCTTGTTTAACCGGGCAACGCCCCAGCTGGCATGAAATTTTGTCATGTTGTACCATCATTTTTTATTTTGGTTTAACCAATAAGAATACAATTTGGTCAGCTAAATCCCAAATTGCAGCCCATCCTCGTTTGTTCAGTATCCAAGTAGATACCCAACAGGGTGCACCACAAGAAGGTAAGGATTGGACATTAGGTCAGAAGCTCTGGTCAGTTCTCAGCATTCCTTTAAAGGCTATGTGGAGGTCTCCTCTCAGTTATACAGCTTTGACCCTTAAGCACCCCTTTGTAGTTTTTGTTTTAAATGGGTGTGGGATTGACTGAGCTAATTAGTTTGTAAATAAATGTATTTTTGTTTGTTTAAATATGATATTGTCAGCAAGACACCAATGTGTGGATGAACAATGGCGGCAACAAAGATCACGTTGTTGGGTGATTTGAAATAGCGGTATTTTATTCAGTGCAGTGTGTGTGTGTGTGTGTGTGTGTGTGTGTGTGTGTGTGTGTGAAATGTATTCGTCGAGTAAATTAAAGGATATGTAGAAGGAAATTGAAACTGGACAGAGAGTCTGTATTGAGTGTTTCAAAAGTAGATGTGTGTTAGGTGATGAGAGTGCGAAGCAAATATTAGAAGAGTGGACAGTACTGATGGTAGGGTGGAAAATGATATTAATATTGAACATACAGCCATGGAAATAGAGGAGAACGGAATGGACATTAATGAAGAAATTGTGTGCTTGAATATTAATCTTCATAGGAAAAATTTTCAGAAGTGCCAAGAGATTAGGAGGGCTGAAAAGAGAAAGAAGCAGGCAGCCTGAAGGAATGATAAAGACCAACCAAACAAACAAGAAAAACAAGTTGAGGAGAAAATTATGTACAGAGATTCAATGATCAGGGGAGTACTTAATGACAGTGTGACAAAATCATGTTTTCCAGGTACAAAAATTCATAATATTAGTGACATCATCCAGGTGCCTAAAGGTAAGTCAAAGGAAATGGTTGCCTTGGTTGGTACAAATGATTTAAGAGGTGAGAAGAATTCTATGAGGGAGGATGTAAAGGAATAGTTAGTCAAAACCGAAGAATAAGAAGGTAAAGATTGTAAATCTCCTAGCACGCTATGATAAAGGCAAACTGAAGAGGAGGGTTGATAGCAGTGAGTCTATACGTGTGCAGAAAATTGATATAGGATTTGTTTATCTGTGGTCTGTGTTTGATGGAAAAAAGGATCTATACCGGTGCTTCCCAAACTTCTGGATGTCAGGGCCCCCCTTTGGAAAAATTAAAATATTTCACGCCCCCCCCCCTGAAAAAAATCGTATTATAGACATATTATTATAATATTTATTGTATTTATATTCAATACACACACAGATTATATTCAATACAAAACACACACAGCGAATATTGCAAAAATCAAATGCAAATATTGCATTTTTAGCATCTTACATACAGTCTGACATGGCACATTATCTCATATTTTATATAGATAGATATATTGTTAGAAAGATTACCAAAACAAGCCTTCAAGTACAAGCCATTAGGAAAAAGAAAACCAGGACGTCCTCTTAAATGATTGAATGATGACTTCTAAGGCCGGACCAGGTCATGCTAGGCCTAAATCCTTGATACGCATGATGGTGATGATGAGATATATTGTTATTGTACATTTGCAGTACAAGCACATGAAACGTAAAACGATTAGTAATAAAGAAAGAATTAAAAACAAAAGTTTAATAACAATTTAATGTGATGGATGTGTTTCAATACTTCTACACCAATATCAGGTGAAATATTTGAAACTACAATTCTTAGATTTCTGCTTTGAAATGAAACTTATACGAATAAGCATATATTTACTAATATTCATTAAGCGCCGAAATACGCAGGAAGGTTTGTGAACCCGCACTAATGTGCGATTTTTTTCCATTAAAATATAAAAATAACAAAAAAGAAATAATAAAAATTAAATATTTTTCTTTTAAGATAAAAAAAAAACTACTTAGCCCTAAAGATTTTTAAATTTGTTTTTATTATATCATAGCCCCCCCCCCTCATCAAAACCTACGGCCCCCAAGGGGACCACTGCCCACAGTTTGGGAAGTGCTGATCTATACAATGCTGATGGACCGCATCTAAATGGTTTTGGTGTTAGGTGTCTAGAGAGAGCTTTGTTCACCAAGCATGCTGAAGTGCAAATTCAAGGAAACTTAAGCAATCAGGGTGGAAGCGAGTGAGTTTGTGTAAAGGCACACATGAAGCAAGTGAGTGCAAGGATGACAAAGTGAGGACTCTAGTCTCTCAAGCAAAAATATTGAATAGGGTAGTCAGTTCAGAAAGTAAAGGTGGGTGGGTGCCTAAAGGGATGCTGCAGTTTTTATATGCTAATCCCAGAAGTATCAGGAACAAGAGGGAGGAGTTTTTGGCATTGTTTAGTGCAACCTTGCCAAGAGTTATAGGCATTAGTGAGACTTAGCTAACATCAGTTGATGTAGTCACAAGGATTGAATGTGTAGGGTTTGTATTTTCAGGGAAGATAGAAGGGATAGGAAAAGTAAACCAGAAGAACAAGCCCCTTGTTCTTCTGGTTTACTTTTTTTATTTTTTTTTTAAACATATTAAGCGAGAAATTCATACAGTAACCTAGCAAAAATTAGTCTATTCGGCAGTGTATAGATTATTTGGAATTATTGTTTCAACTCCTCTATAACGAATGCACCCAAGTTTGAAAATAAAATAAGCGCATGCACTTACTTTACCCTTCTCCCTTCTGGTAGCCAATTGTATGGTAAAACCAGTAGCCAATCAAATGTTTTCTAAAAGATTTAATTCTTATTATATCTTGATAGTTAAAAAATGGTTTTCTTATGTAGTATAAATTAACACAGTTGATTGTGTGCAAATATTTCATGTTTAGATCATGAAATATTTTGTTTAAAAATAATATCCTTTAGAGATTGATTGTCCTCTCTTTTTGATTGAATTTGTACACAAGCCGTATTAATAAAAGTTTTTGCGTGAAATATGGCTGTTTTTTGTTCGACGATGCGAGCCCTTTGTTAAAATTCCACTGGATAGGATGATGGGGGGGGGGGGAGTATTGATGATAGCAGATGAATTGCAACTAAAAAGAATAGGAGACAAGTGAGAGGGTAGCTGTTCATTTGAAGCAATCTGGTGTGAGATTAAGGCCAGTAAGACTAAATATACAGTTGGTTGTTTACAAGTGGTGAGCTATAAGGGGCTCGTGTGAGCCCTTTATTAAATTTTTCTCAAATTTGCTTGTTCTTGTTTACTTTTTTATTTTTTCAAAAAAAAAAAAAATTTTGAAACATATTAAGCGACAAACTCATATGGTAACCTAACAAAAATTAGTCAATTCGGCAGTGTATAGATTATTTGGAATTATTGTTTCAACTCCTCTATAACGAATGCACTCAAGTTTGAAAATAAAATGAGCACATGTGCTATCTTTACCCTTCTCCCTTCTGGTAGCCAATCAAATGTTTTATAAAAGATTTCATTCTTATTATATTTTGATAGTTAAAAAATGTTTTTCTTATGTAAGATAAATTAACACAGTTGATTAGGTGCAAATATTTCATGTTTAGATCATGAAATATTTGTTTAAAAATGATAGCCTTTAGAGGTTGATTGTCCTCTCATACCTTTTGATTGGAATTTGTACACAAGCTGTATTAATAAAAGTTTTTGTGTAAAACACGGCTTTTTTTGCTCAACGATGCGAGCCCTTTGTTAAAATTTCCATAGCTCACCACTGGTTGTTACTATAGGCCAGGGAATTCCACAGATAATCTGAAAGACATGCATCGCCAAATTGGTACAATGAGTACAGGTCAAGTGATTGTTATGGGGGACTTTAACTATGGAGATATAGACAGGAAGGAAGAAAGATCACATGGCAAGAAGGAAATAGAATTTATACATATGCCAAGAAATAATTACTTAAGGCAGCATGTGAAGAAGGGGACTAGAGATGGGAGAATATTGGACCTGGTCATGGGATCAGAAGAGCTATCTATAACCAAAGTGACCATCTGGCCTTGGGAAATTGTAAAACATGAGGAATGTTCTCTCAAGAAGGGGTATATGTGGAACTACAAGGCAGGTGATTATGACAAGCTTAGGAAGAAGTTTGTCTGTGCCATGGCATAAAACACCTCATAGTAAGGATGTTAGTAGTGCATGGGATATAATTAAGTATCATCTAGAGCATGGGTTCCCAACTTTTTTGTTTCCTAGAGCACATTCTAAAATACCGGTAGGGCGACAGGCACCATCTATTTTTTCAAGCAAATTTTTGAATTCCTTTGTTAAATGAATACATAAATGAATAAAGTTTACATTATAATCAAATATTTTATTACTTAAAAGTTTACATTATATAAAAATTTAAATATATATATGTAAGTTAGTGTGATCTTTGACATTGCATTTCATTGGCCAGTGCTTCATAATTAGGAGAATATGATGATATTCCAGTTCTTAAACTGGAATGAACAACTTCGAATGCGTCTACTTTACATTGTATGCGTTTAATACTCGTCATGTGTCATTAATGCATGCATCATATAGCATGCCATGAATTGTTGCGTGATTATTTCAAACTATACGGCACACTGTTGAACAGCGGCGGGCACACACAAATTGGTCGACCAGCACCATGGTGCCTGCTGGCATAGGGTTGGGAACCCCTGATCTAGAGGAAGCAGTATTAAATTGTATATCTAAAGAAGGTTAATCAGATATGAGTTAAATGGATGAGTAATATCATTAAGCACAAGCTGCAGAAGAAGAAGAAAATGCTGTGGAGAGTATGTAAAGAGAAAGGTGAGCAGCAAACTCATGAACAGTACCAGGTTCAGGCAAGAACCTAGACCAGCATGACAAGGAAAGCAAAATCAGATTATGAGAAAAATCTAACCAAGCAAGCCAAAGGAAATCCCAGAGTTCTTTCATTATGTGGCAAATAAGAAGAAGAATGACTATGGAAGATTAACCTTAATGAGTGATGGTCATGAGGAGACAGAAGCGGATAAAATGGTTCAGTTACTGAGTGACTACTTTGCAAGTGTATACCATCCCACTGAGGTTATTAGACACTGATGTCGAGCAGAAGTGGATGAATTGGAGGTTCTTGGGATATTGCAGAATCTCGATGTAAATACAGTGTGGGATTAGATGGAATATCAGCTAGGGTTTTGCAAGAATGTACAAGGGAACTGGCAATGCCCCTGACTAGGCTCTTTAATTTAAGTCTCATCTCTGGTAGAGTTTCAAGGGAGCGAAAAGAGTGCAAAATAAAGACCAATCAATACCTCAGGCATAGTGGTAAAAGTACTGGTAAAATTGATTACAAAACAGAATTCAAGAATGAGTAGATATGATATTGTATGAGGATCAAGCTTTAGTAATTTACTAACTTTTTGCAATAGAGTAACAGATAAAATTAGATAAAGGAAATGGCTATACGATGATTTTTTGAATTTTTCAAAGGCATTTGAAATTAGAACAAACAGGGATGGATATGACACAGGTTAAGTGGATAAGAGGGTGGCTGCTGAACAGAATCGAGGCAAAAACAGGCGACTAATCATATGCCACAAGGTTCAGTGCTGTGCCCGTTGCTGTTTATTTTGTACATAAATGATAATAGGAAATAATCTGAAAGGAAATATTTAGTTGTTTGCTAATGATGTGAAATGCTAATGGTATTTGCTAATGGTAGAGTAATCCAGGAAATAGATGAAGCTAGAGATTTAGGAGTGATGGTAGACAGAGAGTTAATTTAAAGGACATATTGCTAAAGTGGCCCATACGATTACTTGGCTATTGAAGAACCCATTAACAAGTAGAGATAAGGAAGTTGTTATTCCTCTTTATAAAGCCTTGATATACCCACATCTGGATTACTGTGCTCAAGTCTGGTCCTTGGGTTTCTTTATGATGAGGAAGCAATGTAGAGGATTCAGAGGCAAGTGGTCTGTGAGGATAAATTGAAAGTGTATGGATTGCAAAAGTTGGTTTGTAAGAGGAAAAGAGGGGATATGATAGAAATATTTAAGTTGCTTTAAAGAGTTTTATAGGACTGATGCAGGGGAAATGTTTCGGCATTTAGCTAGAGGGACCAGAACAAGGATCATCGCTGACAGTTGAATAAAGGTATGATGATTAGGAGTGTGAGTACTCGATTTTTTGCTTGGAGAGTTGTGAATGAGTGGAATGGATAGCCAGAGTCAATTGTGTGTGCTTTGTCTGTTAATGGGTTCAAGGAAAGGTATTAGATTGTGTGTATAGATTGGGTCTCTCGTGATGAGTCTTCAGACTCTATGGAGGTGCTCATGTAATAATAGTTACAATGCTGTTTAAAAGGACTATAACAAAGTATTCCTATGAATTTGCTATAGTGAGAGTTGACGTATTTCATTGATTTCTGTTGTTTATGATAGTTAGCCCTTTTATCATGTCTAAAACCATTTGATAGATTGATCAATCACAGAAAAGAAGTAACATTTTCTGGTTGTAATCGGCTTCATTCATCACAGCTCCTGCTTTCACTTTATCTACTTTCATAATAATTTAATTAATTAATTTTTTTTAGCAATTGGTCACAGTGAAGTTTGACTGAAGAATAAGAGAAGGCTAGTTGACGTTTTTACTGGAAAGGAAGAAATGCTGTGTTATTCATAAAACTCCTATCTTTTGATAGGAACACTCCTATTTACTTGCGTGTTATGTCATCCTGATTCATTCACTACCTATTGGTCAAACGGTTTCTTATCAACTTTTTTTGTTTTGTGTATGTTAGCACCAACATGAGATCATTTCCTTTTGTTCCTTTCCAAGATGCAAGGTAAACATTGTCAGGAAATTTCTGATAACTGTCTCTAGATTAGCAATTGACTACTTGCTGTGTGCAAATTCTTATTTTGCTGAGCAGAGCTTATTCAGAAGTGATGCATGGCTAGCATATTACAAGCTGCTGGTGGCTTAGCGGCATTTGATTCTAGCAAAAGTTGGAATTAAAAACTTGAAGGACTGTTTTTTTAGCGATGAAATAATCTGATCATGGTGATCGTTACTGCTGGTGTTTGTGTAGTAAATTTTTTCCTAAAGGATACGACACTATTAAAAACATACCCAGTGAAATTTTATCACTTGGCAACAATGCTTTGACACCGTGTCACTCTGAAAAGTAAAGAGAGAGAGAGAGAAATAATGTACATAAATGCCTCAAATGGAAAGACACTGATGAATAATAAACAAATAGTGCAAAAGGGGCAGTACTTTTTTCCAACAGTATATTCGGTTTACTTGTGGTTGTATATGTTGTGATCATATTCTATTTTCTTTGTAAAACTCTTGTCACTTGGATATGCAAACCCTACAAATATCAAAATACCACATTTCCTAATGTTTTTTAGTTCAAATTAAATGTTTTGCATATAGAACTGATTATCAAACCTATTGTAATAAATATATATATAAAATGCTTAGTATAATGTACCAAAATAAAACAAAGGGAACATTTCTTGTTATCATATCTTTGTTCATGCTATGCTTATCTGCCTTTATTAAGTCTGCCCATCTGAAACAGGAAAATATAATTTTGCACCATTAAATTCCTTAAATTCCATAGTCGAAAATGTTTACTTTTCTCTCTCTCTATTTCAGTTTCATTGATGATTCACCACCCCCTCCTCTTCCATGTATGAGATTATGGTTGCATATGAAGTCTAGCAGGAAAGTAATTTTTTTGGGGGGGGGGGGGAGAGAAGAAGAAAGCATGGAAGCAAACACTATGATTGTCATCTTTTTTTTGATAGCCATGGCATGGTCCACCTAGAATTTGTATCACCTAGAGTGACTGTCAAGCAAATTTACTACAAAGAAATATTAGTGACATCTCCAGGGAGTCCAAAGACCCATCGAGGGAGGGCACCTACTCTACGACTTTGTCTCCACCATCTACTACCAACCACCACCACTAGTGTTTTCAAAGACAATTGCAAACATCCATGCCCACGGCAGGATTTGAACCCTCAGCCTTTTGGCTGGAGAGAGGATATGCTAACCACTTGGCCAACCAGGCCAGCATCCTTGAACAGTTGAAAAAAAAAAAAAAAAAAAAAAATGCATTTTACAAGTACATCCAGAAATTGCAAATGATTGGATCTTGCATCATGACAGTGCACCTTCTCAATCTGTACTGTCACTTTGTGAGTATTTCGCTAAAAAAAAAAATACATTCCAGCACTGGAACAGCCACTGTACTCACCTGACTTGTCTCCTTGTGACCTTTTTCTTTTCCCCAAGCTCAAGAACAAGATGAAAGGTACCCATTTTGCAACTGTGGGAGACATACAAAGAGCTGTGGTGGGGAGCTAACAGATGCCAACTTCCAGTCGTGTTATACTGCATGGAAGGAATGTTGGAACTTCATTTCATGTGGTTGTGGTGGTGGGGAGTCACTTTGAAGGTGACCACAATGTATTAGACAATTAATCGAATACATGATTTTATACAGATTTTGTTTAATTACTTTTCTGCTAGAGACCTCATACATGACTGCAGCTGTCCCTGATATTGCACTTTGTATTATGCGATTAAAATTTTGCATGGAAATATAACAATGTTCTATGAAATAAAGAGTCAAAAGGCTTCACTTTTTCAAACTAAAAGTTGAAACCGGTCTGGGTAGTGACCTATCTCCCTTAATGTAAAACAACATACATCTCCTAGGGGATGAGTTTTACATTAGGCTTAATACTGAGAATAGTGATCCTAGCTTTATCTGCCTTTACTACGAGTTGCCCAGTATTGTACTACTACCCCAGGTAGTAGTACAATACTACCTGGGGTAGTAGTTTGCTTATGCTTGGACTCTCCGAACTTTTATGGCTTGCTATATTTGGCATAAAACTCATTGGTTTCTATCTTAGAGTTCCTTATTCGGCTTTGAAATAATGTGGGATTAAATATCCCCTTAATTTAAATAAGTTTAATTAATGTTCTATGTTTTAACAGTTTCCACCTGACAATGTTGTATTAATTAAAAATAAAATAACATGAGAATTACGAGAATGTTGTATTAAATTAAAAATATTGAAGAGAGAATTTTTTTGTGAGGAAATAGTCTTCAAACACAGTATGCTGAAACATTGACTATTTCCTAATGTTGTTTGGTGACTATATTACATAGTGCTTTTGACGTATACAAACAAAACATGGAGGCATAATGTTGTATCTGTATTAATTAATCAACAAAAGTATTTCTTCATGTAAGTAATACCCATGTTATCAATGTACAACAGAAAGCTAGGATATGTTTTAGAAATATCTAGACTAACATATTTAGCAATATCTCTGTCATCACAAACTGAGAATGGTTTTGAATAAGTATTCATCAGCAAGCTGATCTGAATATAAGGCATGTTTTGGCCTTCATATCATGAAATGGATTTGTCACCTTCTTTCCAAGAATTATTCAGATGTTAAGGTAATAGTGATTGCTTTCTTTGGTGCAGTGGATGGAATGCACAAAAAATTTCTTTGGGATCAAACTACAAATCAGCCAGTCTACAGAACCACTTTGTTTCTTTTGGAATACAGTTTGCCAGAAGTGGCCTCATGAATATATTCCTGTACTTGATTTTTGCATCTTGACAATGGCACTGTGCAAAATAGGCCTGAGAGTCCAGGAAATCCATGGGGATATTGTGCTTTCAAGCACAGTATCCCCATGGATTTCCACCCATCTTACTGACTATATTTGGCCCCTGTGAAAGCCCAGATGAAAAGCACGATAAAAAGGAAACTGTTTAACAACATTGACATGCATCTGAATATGAATACAACAGTAGGTGATTTCAAACACAATAATAGGTGATTCCTAAATAAGCCTACCAGAGATGAACTGATCACTGGAATCATTGCATACATTCTGGAATATCCTTTATATCTAGTCTAAGATGAATTCTTCATTAGATGAAATTTGAGCTATAACTGACAAGACAGTGATACATATAAATGTTAGGTGGAAGGAATACCATTGTGCATAAGGATGACATCAGTTATGAAAATTATAAGATGCAGGCCAGAAGAGTTACAAAAATTGTGCAGAGAACCAAGTCTGAGCATGAAAAGGGATTGTTCCCAAAAGAATTTTATTTTGCTGCAAGTAAAAGGAATGATGAAAGAATAACTATTGCATGTGGATGATAATAGGTGGGAGATTCTTCAACTAATGAACAATCTCTTCTATTCATGAGAGGTAGCATTAAGCAACATGGAGCTTAATGCTACCTTTACAAAGAAATGCTGATGTATGAGGAGGTACCAGTACCAGAGCTGTTAAATGATTTGAATAAGAATATGGCAATAGGTCTGATGGGATATCAGCATGGATGTTAAGAGTATTTAGCTGAAATGGCTGTACCTTTGACCTGCTTGTATAATTTAGACTTTTTTTTTTTTTAAGCACAGAGAAGAATCCATAGGAGTGGAAAGAATTTGTGATAATTCCATTGCACAAAGATGTTGCAAATGGATTGACAGAGAATCTATACTTTGCAATGAAATAGCATGAGTTTACTAAGGGAAGGTCATGTTTGAGTAACTTTGCTCACATTCTATAATATGACAGGTGAGTTAGACAATTGGAATGTATACAGAATTTGGAATACCTTTGAGAATGTATTCCAAAGTGTATAAAAAGTATACATTTCAGTAAGACAAGATTATCAACAGAAAATTCAGATGCACAAGTTAAAATACAATATGATTTAACAGGTATTTTTCAAATAACACAAGGATTAAAACAGGGAGGTAGTCTAGCTCCAATAATCTCATATAATTTTTTCTCTAATAATGTGACTATATGCTTGTTGGAAATCAATAAAATCTGATGAATATTTATATCAAATTCTTAGAATTTCTCAATATATGCAACTCATCATTTGTAGATTTGCCTTTCTTGAAACTTTATCGAGGAGAGGGAAAAATATTTTTTTTTAAATGATCCCATACATGAAAGGTCATAAGTCCTATAACAGTGCCATGTCTGGGTAAGCGATTAAGGGGGGAAAAATCTATTGATATGTTACTTAAGATTTGAAGGTTGTACTCAGTGGGGAAAAAACAATAGAACAAATTGGTTAAAGAACAGAGGTGAACAAAATGAAGGATGATGATAAGTTCATACAGTATGCTTTGGCTTGACAGTGAATTAGTGTTGCCCAGTGGCTACCCTATTTCTTACATGATTAGAAGAATGTGGAGGAATAGTAGTGGAGCAATGCCCATGAAAGTACCCATAGAAAAGGCACAGTGGAAACAGGATTTCTATGGGAAAGTGTCTAAAGGGAATCTGTTTGAACAACTGCTAGTCAATATTCAAATATTCACATATGCTGTTTACTTTCAAACGGGCTGAACCAACTTTTTAAACTTTTCTCTCTATTTCTGTAAACATAGTCACTAATGCAACTATAAACAAACTTATTCAAAGGGCAATGAAGCTCAAGGAATGTATGTGAAGAGAAAATTTAAACAGAAAAGTTTAAACTAAATTAGAAATATATAGAAATAACATTTGCTTAAAAATTGCATATAGGGTACGTATAATTATAATTATTACATGACACCTCCAGGGAATCCAAAGACTCATCGAGGGAGGGTACCTACTCTACAACTCTCTGCTCCACCAACCACAACTACCATCATCATCTACACCAACGGCATCTATCGCCCACTATCACTAGATTTTCACCAATAATCACGAACATCCATGCCCACAGTGGAATTCAAACCCGCAACCTTTTGGTTGGAGAGCGGATATGCTAACCACTCGGCCAACCTGGTTGGCCGAGTGGTCAGATTATTTGCACAAAGTGAATATAAAAGAGAATAACTACTTTGTATGTGTGGTATAATATATATATATATTTTTTAAAATTAATAATTATACTGACTAAGAACACTGAGAAAGGTAAAAAAACTTTAATATAACATGACTATCGTCGGAACGCCAGCTTCTTCAGGTGTGTAAATAACAAAAAACTGGAAAAATAACAAGGTAAAAAAACATGGACTTCTCAAATTAACAAAATAGGAATAGCAACAGTCATATTTGAACTGGTGTCTGCGTGGCAGGACTAGCATGAGTTGTGAGTGGCAACTGATTTGAGAGAGCGCCAGAACTCAATGACTGCGCTGTGGGCATCAGGCAAACTGTTGCTTGAATTGTTGTTTATGTGTGATGGGTCCAGAACTATCTCTCTTGATTCTACGATACGTCTCTCAAGTTCTTCACCACATTTATAGATATTGGTCGTAAGATTCCAGTCTATCTGGTGTTGAAGCTCTTCTAGATTAGAGTTAGCGAGAAAAGAACATGACTGGAGAGTGTGCTTGCATGGATTCTTTTGTAAGAGATGTCACACTGGTGTGTGTGTGTGTGTGTGTGTGTAAAAGATGAATGAATTAATAAATAAATCAACATATATAAACTGTAAGAAGTGCATATACATATTACAAATGTTACATTATTAACAAGAATTCAGTGAAGAAATGCTCATCACGAAATATGTTTTTATTAAATGCTTAATTTTTCTTTATGTGATTTACGTGTGTCATAAGTTGATAATTTAGATATTGGTGATTAAGTTAAAAAATAAATGACTTCATTCCAGTGAATCAAAAAAAAAAAAATTGAGGGGTTTGGGTTTTGATCTTTTGTTATTAAATACCAGTTTGCTATAGTGGATTTCTGAACTATCCATTGTTCACAATATTGAATTGGTGTTAATGGGACTTTGGTCAGGACTTCTTAGGATGAAGAAGGTTCTTTATATATATATATCTATATATATAAAACTGAATGATCTGAACAAATCTCAAGTAAGTGTTAAATGTTTAATCTCTCTTGTAAGTAGCCATGGAACTTATTTTCAATAAATTTGCCATTATCCTTGTTGCTTTGGACCCCTTACTGATAACACCCACAATTTAAAAGAAAGTCACACAGCCATGTTGACGAATTTATTTATCAACTTTCAATTTCTATCAGTTATGGTATCCAATAAAACATAATCTAGGATGATATTCTAAATTATATTTTCCTGTTTTTTATTGTGCTAGCTGATCTAATATTGCTAATATCAAATAGTTTCTCTGTATATGCTAAATAACTTTTGATTAATTTTCATAGGCTTTTTTTTCCCCTTATTTGACTGGAAACTCAATAACATTTCATTGCTATATGCAGACATCAGTTGGAGTGAATGTTGTTAAAAATGTGTATGATTATTTAATGGAAAATAAGGTTCAAGAATTTTATGGTTAAAAATTGAGGATCATAAGTACAACATTTAGGATTTTATAAGGCAACAAACATTTCAGGCCTACCTTGTAAACCAAGGAAACTGAATCAAAAGAAATCTTAGAGATTTGTGGAAATTTTTCTGTGTATTTTTTATCTTCAGTATCCTGAAATTTAATTTTATATTGTTGATTTGCATTATAGTGAATACCATTTTAACTGACTATTGCAGCACACTTACCAGAGCCCAAATATGAACATTTCCTATTCTAAATTCACTGTTAATGGGGATTCAAAATTTTTTACAGTAAACTGTTTGTTTTTTGTTCATTTAGGGTTGCTATAGCAAAAGTTAACTCTGTATCATATAATAGTTGTTACTTCCAGTAACTCTTAAATCTGTTATTCCATTTATTTCAGGTTCCATATGCATCACCCCTGGAAGGTTCTCTTCTGATGAATGTGAAAATTCATGCAGAGTATAGCATAGAACAAAGAGGATTTCTGGTATTTGTCATGCAGATATTTAATATGTAATCACATAAATTAACCATACTGAAATATTAAATTTTAGTTGTGTGTAAAAAAGAAAATGTATTCAGTGATATGTATATCTAACTGAACAATGATCTTAAAGATGAGAAATAAAACTAATTTATTTATGTACACCAATGTACATACACATCTATCATAGTTGGTTGTTTTTAAAATATAATAACAGGAACTTTTGTTAGAGAAACATGTTTTTTGGTTTAACAGCTTAACTTATTTTATTTTCTCAAAGTTTTTGCACTTGTATCACAAATAATGATGGAATTTATGCATTACTTAAATTCTTAATTGAAAAGTTAAATATTCTAAAATTCAAAAGAAAATGGAAAATTTTAACACTTTTAAATCATGATGAAACTAAATGTTTTCAAAGCACCAAAATAAGATGTATAGTTGAATCATTATCCCTCCTACATCATCTGCATGTACTAATGCTTATTTTCCTTCATAGTTGAGGGAGCTGTTATCCCCTCACACCAGGTATGAATTGTCAACTTGTTGCAGAAAAAGCAGCAAGTTGATGATAGCCTTTTGTCCACCCCAGAATCAATGCAAAGAGCAAGGGACTAAAAGGACAACCTTGCTTTACTTTCTGGAATTTTGACTGTGCATAATGGCAATCCATTGACTAGGAGTTATTATATTAGAATAGTTTCTGGATAGCAGTCTTTTGCCGATCCCATTGTGCTAGAGAATGTGGAACAAACAGGGAGTGCTGGACATTGTCTCACATATGTAAATGAGATCCACTGAGAGCACTGTCATTTGATGCTTTCATATTCACATAGCAGGAACAGATTAAATTCTATTGCTCAGCCTGTAACTCCATACACCTGTAGACTTTTGATTATGTATCTCATTCCTGTTTTGAGCCTCCTGTTGATAACGTGAAAAAATTTTGAAGTTGACTACTGGACCATTCTGTGTATGTGTGTCGAATAGGACTGCTGCACATTAACAATTTGATAGAGCTGTGCCACAGCAGCATTACTACTAGGGTGCACTGAAAAGTTGTAATAATCACCATGACGGAATTGAGGTAGAACCATGTAACTTGCACATTATTTCACGTATTCCCCACAAATTGTTATACACTTGTTACAACACTACTGCATCATTTGCAATCCTCTGAGAAAAATGTCTTTCTCTTGTTGTACAAACCATTCCTCAGCTACAGATATGACTTCATCATCTGTAGTAAATGTTGTTCCTTTCAAGTGTTTCTTTAAATTTTGGAATAGAAAATAGTCAAGTGGGACCAGGTCTAAAAAATATGGTGGGTGAGGCAAACATTGAAAGCCCAAGTTGTATATTGGCTGTTGGGTTTCATGAGCAGTGTGAACAGATGCATTGTCATGCAAAAGCAACACACCTCTTCTTCTCAGTTTCCTGTGGCAATTTTCCTTCAGCATCTCTTTCAATTCCTTCAGAGCTGTTGAATAAATTGCTGCTGTAACAGTTTCATCTTTTTTTGAGGTACTTGGTAAGGATTATACCATCCATATCCCAAAAGACAATAGCAATAATCTTAAGTGTTGACTTTTGGGTTTGTTGTTTGGTTTCTGGGTCATAGTGATGAAGCCATTTACTAAAATAAAGAGCCAAAACAATACTTTATGCAGCGACCAAGAGTTCACTTGCGAAAATTACACCTCGCCAACACTTCAAGTTCCTTAGTACTGAATGAGAGTTTTTGCTCTCTTAAGGTTTCTGCCTGGTCTGAGGAGAACCAGCCAGTTCAAAACAGCTGTCAGGCCAGTGAAACTTTATCAGAAAGGACCAATAAAAGGCAAATGTATGGATGCTTGGGCAAGCGCTGATGTCTTCTATGTGGTCCGTGCTAGGGCAACTTATAAATGATGGCGAGTGTATTCCTGTAGGCTTTCTGGTCAACTTTTTTTACAAAACTTTCATAGTATCTACATTCGGCTTTGAAATAAAATAATGCTAGATTTACTATCCACTTGATTTATGTAAAAGTGATGAAGCCATGTTTCATCAACAGTCATAATACGAGCCAAAAAATTTACATTTACAGAAGACTAAATGTGCATTTCATGCACATTTCAGTCTTCATTGAAACTATTAAGTCCAAACAATGCAACTTTAATCTCTTTTGGATAATTTCATCAACAATGATGGAAAATTCAATGATAGCTATAGCTACCAATTGTTAACCTCACTTCAGAGCAAAGATAGTGTTCCTAACTTGTTCAGCTCATGAATAAAGTGAATTTTGGTATGCTCATGAATTTCCACTGGGAATGCAGAAAAATTATCTTTAATCCTTCAGATACTGCACTTTTAAATGTGGATGGGAGAAGACTAGCCTGAAATTTTCCTTGCTTAAATATTTATTTTTTCCCATCTTCCATTACCTAGAGATTGACCCAGCATCACAGCATTGGACTGGTGTATCATGATTAACAGGTTGCCAACCTCCACTGTGATGTGTATGTGTACAGTCAGTTAAATCATACAATATAAAGTATGTGTGATGTTTATCTTTTTGTATGATTTTATACTGTTTTTAAAAATGAGAAAAAAAATCTGATTTAATTCATTGGTTTTTAATGTCTTTTTTTAGAATATGTTTGAAGATGTCAGTGGCTTTGGTGCATGGCAAAGACGATGGTGTGTCCTTGAGGGTAATTGTTTAACTTATTGGAAATATCCCGATGATCACGAAACTGGAAAGGTAAGACTTTGAAAGAGTACGCTCTTCTAATAGAAACTTACCTTGTTATCTGTAACTGTTAATAGATATTTTAATTATTGCTGCAATGAAATGTCCATTTAGTATCTTGCATGAGGTTAGCAGGTGATTCAGAACATGGTTAGAATCAGTAATAGTTTGATATCTTTAAATGTGTTTTGAATTTAAAAAAAAAAAAACGACAGCAGCATCGTGATAAAGTATTATTGGGATATGCTCAATGCCTATATTTGGCACTGATGTTCTATAGAGTCTTGCAATCTATCATATGTGTGTGTGTGTGGGGGTCTCAATAATATTAAAAATAGAAATAAAAATGTATGTTTAGTGATTTCATTAGAATAAAAGTTCCTTTTATTAAGTCCACATAGAGTTTGCAGGCTAGCAGTGCATCATTGTACATTTCAAAACGGCTTTGTTAATTTTCATACAATGAGTATAGAGACAGTATCATTTCAGTCTTCATTGAAACTTAAGTCCAAACAATGCAACTTTAATCTCTTTTGGATAATTTCATCAACAATGATGGAAAATTCAATGATGGCTACCAGTTGTTAACCTCATGTGTAGAGGCTTAAGTGCTGTGAGGACATTATGTTGGAGGTTTAATGGATTTTTTACAACACTCAAAAAGAATTAAAATAGAATTTAATACTTCCTATATTTCGTCCTAGTCACTAGGACATCTACGGGGATTACAAAGACAATTAATGTAACATGCACACAAAAACTTACAATACTAAGCCCAACCACGTGGGTGACAATAAAGTCCTATCTAGGTGGAGCGCCCTCTAAGGACAGTTGTAGGTGGCCTGGAATGTAAGGTGGGACCTCTGGTGATGACTGTTTCCCAAATCTTCGGAAGCTTAATGCAACCGTATTTGTTAAGATTTGGTTGGTTTTTGAGAGCTGCTGCTGCTTCTAAGAAAAGTCTCTCTTTCTTGAATTTGCTGTGGTGGAGCATGGTGGTTTTCTTCCATGATACTCTGAGGGTGGTGTCCAAAACATGGTCAGCCAAGCCTGAATGGCCATAGTTGTGTTTAACGATGTACGACTTGTGTTCCTCTAGGCGGATGGATGCTGATCTGCCTGTCTGTCCAAAGTACGCAAGCTTACAGGAACAGGGTACTTTGTAAACTCCAGGCAGAGAGAGGAGGGAGCTGATCTTTCGTAGAACGGATAAGGGTAGCCAGTTTGCGGTAGGGCTTATATGCTGTGTGTAGGTTATACTTTTTTAGTATCTTGGCTATTTTTTCCGAAGTGCCACGGGTGTAGGGTATGGTGATGGCATTTTTAAATTCTTGTTGACGAGAGGGACGGGGAATGGGGGAGGAATTGATTATTTTTTTGATGCTGTGTTCGCTGTAGCCATTGGAGAGGAAAGTTCTGTGTATGTGGTTAAGCTCAGTAGTGAGGGCAGTTCCACTGGAACAAAGATTGTGGGCTCTCTTGGTAAGGGTTTTAATGATGCCATATTGTTGTGAGGGGTGGTGGTGGGAGAGTTTGTGAATGTATCTGCCTGTGGGGGTTTTCTGTATACAGTGAAGGCAAGTGTATCATTAGGAAGGCACGTGACTAAGGTGTCGAGGAAGGGTAAACAATTGTTCTTTTCCTTTTCCATAGTAAACTGGATTCTTGGATGTAGGCTATTGAGATGACCAAGGAAGGAATCTAACGTGTCTGGGCCATGAGGCCAAATAGAGAACACATCATCTACATATCTTAGCCAGATAGAAGGTTTGAGTGGGGCTGAGTCTATGGCTCGTTTTTCGAAATCTTCCATATAGAAATTGGCAAGGGGGGGTGAGAGGGGGGAGCCCATGGCGGTTCCCTCTATCTGCTTGTAGATTTTGTTATTCCAAGCGAAATACCCAGAGTTGATGGCAAAGGAAAAGAGATCTAAGATGTCAGAGGGAAAAACATTTTCTAAGAGAGATAAAGTGTCAGTTAAGGGAATATTGGTAAACAAGGAGGAGATATCAAAGCTTACTAATATGTCTGTATTATTCAAGGTTAAATTTTCTGTGAGGGCTTTAAAGTGGGTCGAGTTTTTTATATAGGAAGCTGAATTTCCGGTGAGGGGGGACAGTACACTGCAGAAATCAAGGTGACCTTGATTTCTGCAGTGTACTTCAATTGTATAGTATGTAGATATTCAGTGGACAAATTTGTTTATATTGTTTTCATGCATTTGTATTTTGTCTTGGCTGTTGGATGTAAATAGTGTGGTATAGGGAACATTAAGTGATGTTCACTTAAGCATGATTTAAAGAACAAATAGTGGATCCAATCAATGAATCCACTATTCAGATAAGAGGTGAAATTTATATGTGATATTATGCCATAATATAGTAATATCTTGTATGGTATCAGTGACTGTATGTTTTAATAAATTCTGTAGTTCATTATTAATGTTGAAGACAAATTTGTAATTAGAATGTGTAATGGTGCATTTCATCACTTTGTAGATGTTATGATGGACTGTGCATGTTTTTGATAGATAGATTGATAGTATTGTGGAAAATAGGGACACACTTTTGCCAAAATGAGTAGCATACTCAATTAAGTTGGAAAATATATTTGATGTGTATAATTTCTTGGTTTAAGGCAGTGATAGATGATGAGTACAAGTAACCCTCGTATAACGTGGATGTTAGGTTCTGCAGAAATGCCGTGTTATATAAATCGCGTTATGCGAATCTCAGAAAAGTTAGGGTTATGTTCTGAGATCATTTTTTTTTTAAATTATATAAACAACAATGACATATCCAACAAAAAATATATTTTTATTTAATTCAGATAATTCATGTAAGTTAAGAAAACATATTACTTAAACTTCATTGCACATAATGCATAAATGTTTTAGGCAAAATAAATTAGTGCATATTTTAATCTTTCATACCATGAGGATTTGAGGATTGGTTAATAAACACTGGTTTTGTCATGTAATCACCTGATGCATTACTACAAAACAGTAAAGTAATTCTATCTTTGGAAACTTGGAATCCAAGAGCTGATCTTTCATTTTTCGAAATATAGGTGCGTTTTTGCACTTTTTTCCAATATAACCCGGATTCATCCGAATTGAACACCTGGTCTACACTATAAATGTTTATAAACTTTGAGAGCTTTTTGTTTAATAAGATTTCCATCCATAGGAATTTTCTTTTGAGGTGCAATCTTCTATCGAAATCATTAGAGATTTCTCCATTTTTCCATTAGAATATCGCATACACGAGCAACACGCTTTGCACTTATCGTTGACCCAGCGATAAAACTTTCTCAGATTTTATGTTAATTTTGTTTGATTGTTCGAATTGTTGATTCATTTAAATTCAAGTCCCTGCAAAAACTCCTGGTTTTTCTCCATTTTTCAACCAATCCAAGATTTTGAATATTTTTCTTCGAGAGAAATTAATTTTGTTTTCAATGTTGGTTTTTCCCTTTCGTTGCAGTTTGTAGCCATTACTATAAAAAAATAATTTTTTACACAAAAAAAAAAGCAAGCATTACATATTGTATGTAACTCACCAGAAAATAAAGTGCTCAGCTTGAGATGAACACACTTATGATTTTAATGCATTTCCTGGCAGAAACGAGGACAATTTTCAACAATAAACATTCTATACGGTAAACAATTGAGGTGTATACTTGGTCGTCGACTTACGACCGACTTCCGTTCTGGCTGACCAGGTCATATGCCGGCCATATATTTATTGACAGTATTCTTTAACCTTTCTAATCTTTTTATCATCTTTATAATTTATTTTTATGATCTTTTAAATTTATAATTATGTATATTGTACATAATATGAAAAATAATACTGTACTGTAAACACAAAAATACAATCTACGTTAAATATTGGTTCCGGTAGATAACCTTCTTCTTTGATTAAAGAGTCGAAACTATCAACGAATTTTTGGGTTTCATCTGCACTTCCTGCTTCTCCTGTGACATGTACATTATGCAAAGCAAATCTTTTTTTAAAATGCGCATTGAGTACTAGCCTGAAAATCTTCTGCTAATTGTCTCCGGCGCGTGATTTTAAACTCTGA